>NC_056729.1:966888126-967188126 GCF_019279795.1 Protopterus annectens
TGTTGTACTGGACATGGTTGTAAAGGTGGAAGATGAGCAAAGGTCTTCTACTGTTCTAGGTATGAGATTCATATATATATATATATATATATATATATAGAGAGAGAGAGAGAAAGAGAGGGAGAAAGAATGAAGCTATGAATGTATGAAATCTTATTTAGCATTATAATTTGGTTTGTCTTTTATGTGTCATCTTCTTTTTAGTGCTTATCATCCTTTTAAACATCTCCATTTTGTCTGTCTAGGTACATCTGGTACTGAAGTTCCACAGCTATCTGCAAATGGTTTAGCTCTACCTTTTTTATAAGTTCATAGGTTCATAGGTTGGTACTAGGCTATCGGCCCCAGGGCCTATACAAACCTAGCCAAATAATTCCCCGGATATTTCTTCCCACAATATTTACTTCCCTGGACCCCTGTCTAGCAGGGTGACTGACATGATCCGCAGGGTGAATTTCCTATCTCCCATCCAATCGTCAAGGTTCCATTTGAAGAGGGCCAAGGAGGTGCTCTGCTTGACATGTATGGGCAGTCTGTTCCAGAGTATGGGAAGTCTCTGGGTCAGGAACCTAGCCCTCCAGCATGTTTTGTTCATTGTGATGACAAGATTTAGATCCCTGGAGCATGTGGCTCTGAGGGATTGGAATTTCTTTAAATGGGGCATGTCCAACAGCTCAGGGTTTGACATAGCCTTGTATGTTAAGCAGAGATCACCTCTGAGTAGACGATATGCCACAGAGTATAGCTGGAGTTTTTTTAGAAGGTCAGCATAAGACATGTGCTTTAGGCCTGTGATTCTTTTAGTGAGGTATTTCTGTGGCCTTTCCAGCTGTTGCAGATGTCTTGTGAGGTACATACCAAATGGGGCATTGTACTCTAGAATGAGTCTGAGGGATGGGTACAGTGGGAGAATGACCTACTTTTTTCTGGATGAAAAGCCCTTAGGATTTCCTGACTGTTGTGGCGATGTGGTTATCAAAGGTGAGACCACGGTCCACCTGTGTCCTTAAGTCTCTCATCACACTTTCAGTGTTTAGTGTACTGCCACCTATGTGGTAATTCATGGGTACATGGTTTTTCCCAAAGGGGATAACTATACATTTCTTGGCATTAAGCTTGAGCCCATGGCTCTGGCACCAAGCATCTGTTTCTGTAAGGCCCTTTTGTAGAATATCTACATCATTTGGGGATTCAATAATGGCTCCCAGTTTTCAGTCATCTGCGAACTTTGTTAGCCAGAGTCCCTTAGTGTTGGCCTGTACTTCAGAGAGGTAGATGCCAAACAAGAGCAGTCCCAGGAATGGACCCTGAGGTACTCCAATTGTCACTTGTCTGGAGCTGGATTTGAAGTTGGCTACTTTTACAGTCTGGTTCTGTCAGTAAGCCAGTTGGCAACCCATCGAGTGATGTAGGGATTTATGCCCAGCTTAGTAAGTTTATCTATGATTTCAGAGTGGGGGATGGTGTCAAAGGCATTGGTGAGGTCCAGATAGGCTTTGTGGACCACCTTACCCTTGTCCACAGCTCTGGAGACTGATTTGAAGAAGTGAATCAGGTTCAGGAGACAAGATCGACCCTTCAAAAACCCAAACTGGGTGGGGTCCAGTGTTTGAAGGTTGCCAATGTCTTTGTTTATACGTTCCATGGTAATGCGTTCCATGCCCTTGCAGATTAGGCTCGTCAGACTGATGGGATGGTAGTTCCCAGGATCCAAGTTGGATCCCCCTTGTGGGTGGGATAACTGTAGCTGCACACCACTCAGTGGGCATGAAGCCTGAGGTGAAGCTATGATTAAACATATCACTTAGGTGAAGTCCCAGTTCATTTTGAAGTTCATGTAGTACACAGCCTGGGATGTCATCTGGTCCCATGGATGCTGTGTTCTTAGCTTTGGAGAGTGATGATTCTACCTATGTGGCAGTGATTACCAGAATATGACAATCTTTTGGTACTGAGATGGACCCTTTAGGGGGTGAGAGGGGGGTGAAGTTGGCACTAAACTGATCTGCCAGGATATTGGCAATATCCTTGGGATCAGTATATTTAATGCCATTCTGTTGTAGCTCAGAGAAGATCTGAGCATTGCCATTTAGATTCTTGACATAACTAGTTGTATTAATTTATATATCTTCAATTCTACCTTAATTATTTTTAATTGCATTTCATCTATTATTGCTTAACTCAGGGTTATATAGCATAAGTTTGATCAATTGTTCTTCTATTTCTCTTTTTGTTGGGCTTTATTGCTATACTCACAGGTGAGCCTGCCATTTGCACTGTGGAGCTCATACCACCTAATGTTGGAGTAGCAGTAGTGTCTGATGATGATGATGATGATGATGATGACGATGCCAAGGGTGAAGATGCACAGCCTCTGGTTTACAGAGGGTCAGTCTGAAGTTGATGTTGTGGATCCCACACCCCCTGTCCAGAGTTTGGACAAAGTCAGTATGTCTATGCATACCCACGACATGGAGCCATCTGAGATAGGACAGCTTGAGGGTGACATGGTTCTCTTCCTAGCCATCATGACAGTGAAGTATCACACATGCTTTCTACCCTTCACCTGATGTTGGTGTGTAAGTAGGTGCCACACATCATATGTGTAAGACCACCATAGAGGCACAGGCAAGGTCCTTGGAAGAGATAGTCTGAGTACTGCATGTTGTGCTTCCTGATATGCCTGAAGCATGTGGGAGACTCCTTGAACCAAATGAATGCTGTACTTGATTGTGCAGTGGCTGTAATGGAACATTGTTGGGGGAGAGTCAGCATCAATGTGGCTTGAGAGCCACTGCATTATCAGGTGTTAGCCAACATGACCTTACCAGATCCTGATCCCATGGTGACACTACTTTCACTGCTCCATCAGTAATTGAGGTGTCCACACCCTGAAGTGGTAGACTACACGATCATAGTTATAGACATAGCCATGATGAGAGCAGATATCATTCATGTTAAGGTAACACCTGGAATTCAAGCCAGGGTCATAAAACTAGCAGTGAAACTCCTATCAGAGGTAACTCACATGGTCAAGGGGTGATGGTGGTGAGGTGAGTCCTCTAGCATGCATGGCTCACACCTGTCCAGGATGCAAGGGCGTAGTTCTAGCGCAAATGCCTTCATAAGAAAGCACTAGACTAACTGCCCTTGTGGGCCACTTTAAGCCTTGTCAATTTCCCTTTCAAATGTAAGAATTAAACCCTGTACCTAGAGACTGTGAGGTAAAAGCCTTAAGCATTATGCCAACCTCAACCCACTTCAGTTGTGTTTCTGCAGAACCACATATGGGAAAACTCATCTTGGCTATACCGTTACACAGACACACACAGATACACACGCGCACACACACGCACACACAGGCACACACACACACACACACACACACACACACACACACACACACACACACACACACACACACACACACACACACACACACACACACACTGTGTGATGCACAGTATTGGGCAGGCCAAGCATGTGTGTTTGGTAAATACATATGTATCAAGTTAATCACTTGGATGGCATATTCCCTAATTTATGTCTTGCATCTTAATGTTATATTTTATATTTCTTAGGGATACATAGATATGCTTGCTCATGTACCTATGGATTATTGTGAAATTTGATGTAATGTATTATGGGTGTTGTTCTGACATGGACCTCCTTTGGCTTGATGTACAGGCTGCATAACATGCTGAGAAAAGCCATTGTATATACATTTTAAAAGATTGTTTGTGTTGCATATATTCCTCATGAGTTACTGCTGACATTCATTTACAGTTGAAACATGTTTTAATATACGGATGTACAATACTTGCCTATGATGGTAATCAGTTTTATCTTTTCTTTACAGATTCATCACATGCTTTCATCACATACTTTTATTAATGCTGCTGCTACAAGTTGTCTCTTCTGGGGGTGACTCTGTTTGATGCTCACTGAACACAACTATTACATGGGTAAGTCATGGCTGATAATTTTGCATGCATCAATGTAAATGCTTGCGTGTGCTTAGCTTTTTAAGTTTTAACTTAGATAGTCAGGGTGCTTCTTAGCCGGAGCCATAGCATATTGTGCATACCTCGATCTGTCACAATCATCCACAGCTACTGGTTCTTCCTCAGACTTCTCAAATGTGTTTGCTGGCCCTGCTAGCCTTGCCTGTGGTGCTGAGAACTGCAGTCCTTGTCCCTGTTGTCCCTGTTGCAATAGTTCCCTGACAATTATTTTGTGTAACATGACACAGACTGTCAGTATTTTGGTTAAGGTGGCTGGGTCATACCACGGGGCACCTCCAGATGTATACAGATATTAGAACTGTGATTTCAGCAATCCATATACATGCACTATAATATTTCTAGTTTGACAGTATGCATCATTGTAACTTTGCTCAGTGACGTTGTGCAGGCTTCTCATCAAACATGGTCACTTATGCAAATGCCTTTCTCCGTCTAGTCTGAGGTCTGGCAGCAGCAGCAGCAGTACTTTGTATTAAAGCCTGTTGTACCTGCACTTTAATGATAGCAGAAGCAACCCCTAATATTTTTGTGTGTTCCTGGCATCATTCCAGAAAATACTAGAATTGAACACAAAAGGGAGCACGGCTTGCATGTATAAGTTTTACATGTTCGTCAATCTCTCCATCATGTTGATTTGCTTCATTAGCATGTATATCACCTATGTATGCCTTAATTTACATATTCTGCCATTTATCCTAGTTTTGAATCCAGGCATAACGTGCAAATCTGTTTAATGAATGCAACATGAAGAAACAAACCAAAAGGTAGCCCAGGCAGGTAACTGAACCAGACCAAAGAATAAATCAATAAAAACATACACAAGTGGCTCACATAACTCCTATAACATAAAATGAACTAATAAGCAATTAGAAACAATAAGTTTTCACACCAAAAGGTGCTTTGAAAGGCAATCAGATACAAATTAATGCACTCACCATTGCTCATTGTACACACACAGCACAAAGTCTAGGCATTCACGAATCCTGACCAATACATTTACACCCCCTGCATATTATCAGCTCCAAGATCACACAACAGTGGGGTGAGGGCAAATTCCAAGATGCTGCAGTTATACAATCTTGCCTGGAATCTGAAAAAAGGCTGAAAAACAAGCCTGTAAGAACGGATTCTGTGTGTGTGTGTGTGTATGTGTGTGTGTGTGTGTGTGTGTGTGTGTGTGTGTGTGTGTGTGTGTGTGTGTGTGTGTGTGTGTGTGTGTGTGTGTACACACACACACACACACACATATATATATATATATATATATATATATATATATATATATATATATATATATATATATATATATATTTATATATGGGTCCCCTTCACAATACTGAAATTTCTAAACATCGAATCATTGGTCTGTGAAGACCAGATGATCGAAGTTTTGAAATATTGAACCTTGTCAATGGAGGTTGCCATGCAGTACAGAACAGGAAGTTTACTGTTCTCTTCACTGTAGTGTGATTTCGGAGTTGGTATATTTAATTAGCAAGGGGTGCAAAAATGTGAACGAAGAAGTTTTGTAATGTTTTAGGGTTTTTTTCTTAAGGTTCGATATTTCAGAACTTCGATCCTCTGGTCTTCGATCATCAGAGATTCGATGTTCTGAAATGAAATTTCGTTCCTTTGAAGTAGACCCATATATATATATATATATATATATATATAGAGAGAGAGAGAGAGAGATGTGAGGCATACAAATAATCATTTGGAATGATGAACAGTTTTTTCACACCTATGTAAACCCAAATGGTCTTTCCCATAATTCATGAGTCAGTATTGAGTAAGCTGAGAGCAGATAGTGATACTACTGAGATGTGAATGATGCTATGTCATATTTATGTGTGTTAATGGTATCAGAAATAAATGCGTCAAATAAATATATACCATTTCTGGTCTCCAGGAAGCATGACAGAAAAAAGAAGAAAAGAATGTAAAGAAAGTTTACAAGTTTATGCTAACTCTTTGAAGTACTTAAGTCATTATTAAGTCTTCATTTGCATGTTGTGCACAGTAGTTGCAACTGCAAAGATGTGTTAACAGTAGATATAAAAAAGAAATAAAAGAGTACACCAAAATATACTCTATGCAAGGAATACAATCCAGATTAGTCAAATGCAATACATGCTTTGCTTTTGACACACCACCAAGAGAAATGAAAATGAAGAGAATGGAAATAGTCTTGTCTTTAACTGACTCCCTAGCTTTGAAAAACTCGATTTACAAATTACATGTGACTTTATGCATACTTACAGAACAGAAACAACAAAAATGGAAAATTAACAGATGCCTTAAGTGACCTTAGAATGCAAATTTCCCAATGCCCCCTTCCAGTCAAACCACCCACTGTGATTTGGAGGAACATATAATGTCAAACTAAACAAGACATAAAACTTATTGAATATAAGACTACATTATGTTATATTTTAGATAGTTTCAGAGCTGACGAAACATTGACGTCAAGAACAGAATATAACTGAGTGAAATGCAAGCGTGTGGTACAGTAGCATAGCTTGCCTTGAGACTGTAGCCTTTCTGCTGCTGTAAAACAAAGAAACAAACAAATACAGGCAATCAAATGAATAAATGACAAAACATTCATGAATAAGTAATCTAAGATTCTGCCTATATGGCAGTGAGCAGGTCTGTAATGAAGGTGATGTTTAAAGTCTTACTAGGTGATCTAAAGGGCTGCGGTACTTTGTTGGACACAGCCAAAAGTCATGACCCTGAATTAATAGTATGCGTGAATTTCCTTCAGTTATACTTTGCATTGCTCTGGTATTCGAATCAGAATGTGAGTTCTTTAAGTAACAGTGTACGAAGAACAATTTCTTCAACAATTAACAAGCTGATTTTTCATTTTAGGCCGATCAAATCAACTAAGAACAGAAAACATTTTAATGGACTGTGCTAGATTTTATATAAATTCACAGGGACTTCCATTTATTTTTGACAAAAAGTAAAAAACTTTGGATCAATGCAGAGACAAAGGGTTACTTTAATTTTTTGCCCTTTCACATTACAGGTTATGGATTTTATATAGCATACAAAAAAAGAAGCTTCTGGAAGAATGATTGGGCAGGAATTCCTTTATTAAAGTTGAGTGGGGAAGTGGTTTTTGTAACAAGATAAACGTTTATGAAATCCCACTACTAACATAGATTAAAAACTAATGCCAATTCTATATGTTAACAGATACTTTCTAAGATCTTGCTTTATGCACTTGCTTAACTGCATTTTACTTTGACTACTACAGTCTCTTCGTGACAGATATTTATGTGAAGCGTTCATTTATTGAGCATATCATATTTTAGGAGAAAGCTGTTGTCTAAAGATTACAGATGACAAGATGGTGTCTCACTATCTGCATTTATTAGTAATGCAAGTTTGTCCAAATAATAACTGAGAGTTATATGCCTGTACTATCAGTACCGTGAGTTTGAAACAAGTGGTCCATGATTTAACTGCAGTGCAGTGGTCTGAGTATGTATATCTGAAAGGCTCTGCAGTGCCTCGGGAAAATATTCATGTCACAGCAGTTTATTTTTGACTGCAGTAGCTGTGCAGTCCTTTTTTTATTCAATACTGCTGCAAAAGCAACATTACAATTTGCACTGCAGTGAAATCTTTGATGTTGATTTTGATGTGATGGCTGTTTCATAAAAAAAAGAGCACATCATTCGACATACTGCATACTGACAGATTTTCTTGTTTTACAAACTCTGTTATTTGCACATGCCACACAATTCATATTACAAATGACAACATACAGAACTCAATACTGGCAAAAATACTACAATTTTATTGATTTATTTACTTGATTATTTATTGTTTATTTCCTTTTTTCACCAGGTTAGTTCCAGTCAATAACATCTATGTATTTATCTATCTATATATATTTATATCTATCTATCTATCTATATATATATATATATATATATATATATATATATATATATATATATATATATATATATATATATAGAGAGAGAGAGAGAGAGAGAGCTACACACACACACACACACACACACACACACACACACACACACACACACACACACACATATATATATATATATATATATATATATATATATATATACGTGTATATATTTCTGTACACACACACATAACCACACCCGCACACACATTTTATATATATATATATATATATATATATATATATATATATATATATATATATATATATATATATATATATATATACACACATATATTTGCTGCAAAAGAAACTATATAAACTGCATGCTTAATATATTATGAAAGCGTTGCTTCTTTGGGGATCCATCAAAATGATAAATTTGCAGATCTTTATTTGTTGCTGTTGTTGTTGTTGTTGTTCTTGTGTCTTTCGGCTTTTCCCGGTTAGGGGTCACCACAGTGAAACTCCGGTCCACTAATGATTGGCAGTAGATTTTTATGTGCCGAGTTGCCAGCCCTGACGCACAACTTTCAATGAAGGTTTGCCCATTCACGCATGTCTCCGCACAGAAGATGCTCGAGCTGAGAATCGAACAGGACGTCTTACTGTGAGGCGACAAAGTAAATAAAAGTGAATGCCACATTGTAACTGCAGCTTCTGCAACTGTCTGCTCAAGAAATTGCATTTTGAAATATACATTATAGATCTGTAGAATAGCGAGCATCACCTGTGAGAACATTGCCATTTTCTATTGTTCCCAGATATAACCTGGTTCTTTATATGCAGTGTCTCACAAGAAAAAGCTGTTACTATTGACTACAGCAAAAAAGCTCAAGTATAAGAAAACTGTGTATTTATTGGTTAGAATATTACTTGTGCCTCTTAACATCTAAACAGGCTGACTTTGAATTTAAAATAAGTAATCAGAACAGAAAATAACAGTGCAAAATCCTGTTCCTACATGTTGAAAGCTGAAATATTCCAGGTGCTTTGCAAACCTATTCTTGGGTATTTAGAAACTGCCCACAGGATTGATGAGGTAAACTGTTATCCATTACCTTGTTCATTTACAAATGGTGCAGAATAACTGTGTATATATATATATATATATATATATGTATATATATATATATATATATATATATATATATATATATATGTGTGTGTGTGTGTGTGTGTGTGTGTGTGTAAGTATAATTACTAGAAGGCAATGACAGCAGAATTTTCTGGAACACCTCAAATTAAATTAGTAAGAGAAGAAACAACTCTTTCCAGCTATTACAGATGGCACACTCCTATGAAAACAATATTTTTATTATTATTATTACATATAGACCTAGTTGAAACACTACAGGAATGATTTGCACTTGGTGTTTAGTACCTTGAAACTTGTGCCAGTGGAAGTCAGAACCCTGGAGGAGTGTGGGAAGTAAAGTTAGACAATGGCTGAAATATGTAAAGGTTTGGTGTAAAAAAGCTCTGAACATCCATGTAGCACTGCACTTGAGCAGGGCAAATTAATTGACGTGACCTTTTCTTGCCACTAGATAGCAGTCCTTAGTCTTCTTTGCAAACCATTCCTCTTTGGAAAGTCATGCCCTCTCTTGCATTACATTACTTTTATCAAAGGTAGAAAGTAAATCATATAGTGGGACAGTCTTTCCCTTCCTTCCCTTTCACGGGTTCATGGGTTTGAATACCAAGTAAGCTTATGTCTATATTTCATAATGTTTTTATAATCATGTAATGGTTTCTTCAAAATACATTGTTTAAATAGGAGTGATACCTTGTTCCATTACTGAAGCAGATACTATGCCATAAACCAGACCTACTTTTCCACATCATGCAGTTTTTCTATCAATTTACAAAACTTTTAAGTTAGGAATGTTAGTGAGGGGTATACCTTGTGGTAACCATTTCTGATTCAGAAACAGCTCTAAGATGGTGCTGCAAAATGAAGATGTGTAGTGCTGCAGTGCATTCCCCCAGCTGCTGTCTGAGTAGAGGCATATGCTAATTACCCATATGCTCCTCCTTGGAACTGCCTGCAGTATGGCCTTTATGGAATCACTCAGCTGTGTAAAGCAGCAACCCTCCCTTGACTGCTCATTTTAATGAAAGCAGTGAAAAGCTCATGTTCACCCATCATAAAAGAGGTAAATGACAGGGAGTTTAGTGGTCAGGTATTACTGGAGAGTGTGCTTATTTGTAGGTGTATGCAGGTGTAAGCAGGAGCGGCCTTAAGTCAACTGGTGCACTAGGCAAAAGGGCTCCACAGCTCCCTCACCACACTACCCGGTGCCCCCATCATGGTCTACCTACACCAAATAAATACTGGAAAAGTGTCCCTACCAGAGCGGCGCCCTAGGCGGCTGCCTAGTTGGTCTATGCCTAAGGCTGGCTATGGATGTACGGCTGCATGTCTGAGTATGTCTGCCTGGTTGACTGCAGTAGGGAAGTTTGTGAAGGGGTAGGTTATCTAGGCATGTGTGCTCAAATGTGTGTGTGTGTGTGTGTGTGTGTGTGTGTGTGTGTGTGTGTGTGTGTGAGTGAAGGAGGGTGGATTCTAATGCATTGGCCGCTGGTGTTAACTACCATAGGTAGAGTTGATTTGCACTCATTGTAGTTAATGGTAATTCAGAAACATGCAAATTAGCCAGTAATTAGGTCCTTCCTCAGTGTGGTTAATGCATTTCTGAAACTCAAAATACCATATCAAGGAAATTGTCCCTTTTTACCACAGCACCTACCATGGCTAATGGAACTGCTTCTGAATCCTCATACTTGTCTTTGTGGCAGTTAAAAAATTCATAATATCTCATCAAAGTCGAAAGAAGTCATATATTCAAAGAATGTTAACAAGTTTAAAAGCAGGAATTGCTTCTCCTGAATACATATTGGTCTTGACCTAAAGAGTGCAAGGCCTCCCATTTTATTCTATATTCACATCTTTCCACTGTTTTACAAAATAAGCTTGTTAAACTGATGTGCAGACAATTATCTGAACTGGATGGAGTAAGGCCCATTGCACCTTGTTGCTACATATCTGATATGTTTTAATGTTTAAGTAATCTTATTACGATTTATTTTAATAGGTCTGAAAATGTATTTTGAATTGATCAGAGGTTTATTTACTTCAGTATTTGAAGATCAGATAAGTAGACTGATCCACTAGACCCTTACCTGCCTCAGCCCATATCTAAGGAAACACAATAACTACACAAGTACAATAAACAAATATGTGCTCAGCATATGTAGACTTTCACAAATAGGAAATATATTTTATTTCCAATGCAACAGACACCTCTAAAGTTGAACTAAAACTAGAGACAGTAACAACTAACAGCATTTGTTTACAGCTTTAAGTGAGAAGTAAAAGGCAATTGAAATCTGGAAATAAGTAAAGGAACAAGCACAGGTGCCTTGTTATTTCAAATTGCAGGTACTGCATTTGGATTACTGTTTGCTAGCAGCTGTACTCTAGCAACAATGAGCTTAGTAAAAAATTACTGTATCTTAATTATGAAAAAAAAAAACGTAGAATTACAAGGTTGAAAAACTACTGACTGGTGCCAGGAATAAGTGCTTTCATTTAATTCATCTGGACTCTGATGAAGTCTTTATAGCATAGATAAAATTAATTATTCCTGGCACCAGTCAATAAAGTTTTTTAAATAAAGCTTTTGACTGTTTTACACTTTGTTCTTAATTGTATTTTCTAGTGTGTGGCAATAGCAATCTGTGTTTTTATTATATCTTAATTATGAGTACAGTACTACAGCTAGACTAGACTTGAACTGCTAATTTAAAATAGATAAATAAAACAGCTAACTTAGCTCAGAAAAAGAGCTTTAATTTTTTCACAACCAGTGTGCTATAGTGTTTATATATATATATATATATATATATATATATATATATATATATATATATATATATATATGTATAGGTCCCCTTCAAAACATCTAAAACCCAAAACATCTAATTTCATAACATTGAGACTAGAACATATAAAACCCAAAACATCTAAAACCCATAACACTGAATTTCATAACATCTACTCCCTCCACATATAATGACATATAATGACACCAAATTATCAAACACACTTTTTACTACATTTCTGGGGCGGGGGGCTTGATACAGTGGGGTTAGGAAATTAACTTTTTCCCACTGTAGTGTGATCTTGGAGTTAATATATTTAATTTACAGGGGGTGTGGGGGCAGAGCCCCCTATATGGGGGGGTGCAGGGGGGCTTGCCCCCCCTGCAGAAACATAGCAAAAAGTGTGTTTGGTAGTTTGGTGTCACTATATGTGGAGGGGATGTTATTTTCTTATGATTTGTAGTGTTAGATGTTATGAAATTCAATGTTATGGGTTTTAGATGTTTTGGTCTCAATGTTATGAAATTAGATGTTATGGGTTTTAGATGTTTCAAAGTAGACCTATACATATAGATATATATATTTATTTATTTATATATATATATATATATATATATATATATATATATATATATATATATATATATATAAAATATATGTATGTATATATGGGTACATGTCAGTTGACCGACAAGTCGGAAGACCGACATTCACTCCACCGACACATGAAAACATCGACAGCGCAAACACGGACATTTAACAGGTAAGACTTTTAAATTCGCTAATCATGTCTACCACACATGCATAACACTGCCACACTTACTAAAACATGGTAGGCATGATTAGCGAATTTAAAAGTCTTACCTGTTAAATGTCCGTGTTTGCGCTGTCGATGTTTTCATGTGTCGGTGGAGTGAATGTCGGTCTTCCGACTTGTCGGTCGACTGACATGTACCCGTATATATATATATATATATATATATATATATATATATATATATATATCACTACACACACATGCTTTCTGGGGGCGGCAGAAGGTCATATATGACCTTGATGCTTGGTTTATTTTAAATGGATATCAGAGTATCTTATTTTAGAATCAAAGTCAGTGTCAAAAGTGCAACAGAAATGGCAAGTAAGCAGGCAATTTTTATTTATCTGAAAAAAAAACAGACAAAGGCTTGCACTGATGGCTTGTCAACTAAGCAGTTGCTTGTATAATGCGAAAATAGTCACCTTGCATGTCTCATAAGTGCCCCCATATTTTGAAGTCTTTGGCTTGCCTTTCCTTCTCTTCTTTTCCTTTCCCTTCTCTCATTTACTCAGTTCTTCTTTTCCTATCTCTCCCTCCTCTTCTTATTTTTCCTTGTCTTCTCCTCTCTTCTTTTACCTTCTCTTTTCTTCTCTACCATGTTGTTCTATTCTACTTTCTTTCTTTTCAGTTATTCTTTCCTCTCTTCTCATCTTCTTTCTCTTCTTTTCCGTTGCCATATTTTCCCTACTCTTCTCTTCCCTCACTTCTTCTCATTTTCTTTTTCATTCTCTCTCCTGCCTATATTTCCATCTTTTCTCTTTTTTGTATGTTTTTGTCATCTGTTCCCTTCTTTTCTCTTTCTGACCATTTATTTATCTTTCCTCTCCTTCTTGACTGTCTTTACCTCCATCATCTTCTCTCCTTTTCTCTTACTAGCTTCTTCTTCTTCCTTTCTCATCCCATTCCTTCTCTTCCATTCTCTTTTCTTTTCTCTTTTCACTTCCCTTCTCTTTTTCCTTCTCTTTCTCTTCTCTTTTATTCCATTCTTTTCCTTTTCCTTCCTCCCCTACACTTCTCTTCTCTTCTTTTCTCTTCTCTTCTCTCTTTTCATTATTAAGTGATCACTCCTTAAAAATATCTATTAACCCTGAGAAACGTGGGAAAGCTTATTGTCTCTAAACAATGGAATCCAGACCTCTGGCTAATGATAGATTGTTGTCCCAAAAGCAATGTTTGGATGTAATTCCTGGAATTTATGGGCAACCGTCAGCCTACATGTGGATCTGATAACATTAAGACTCAATCCAATACCATTACTGTCCAAAAAACTTCACTTCTCCATCAGCACTGATGACTGATTTCTCTCTCTTTCTCTTTCTTTTGGCTCTCCTTTCAATGGTATAACCAGGGAGACATTGAAGACTATTTCCTGAGCTACTAAAGATGAGTTTGCTGACTTGGTTAAATCCCTTTTCTTGTATTTTCCCCAGTAGCTGACAGCCACCTCTAAATACACAACTGAACCTCTTATCATTTGTGTATGTGCAATAATCAGAATTCTGGTATGGAGACCAGTGAGGGAGAGTAATAGGCAAAAGGAAGTGACATCATTTAGGATTTTTGACTCAGATTCAAAGACCAGCATAAGCATTCAGTTCCAAGAGATGAGTATTTTTTAAATCAGATTTCATTCTGCTGTTATTCCCCTAGTACAATGCAAAGTATTGAGTAGACATCTGTTGATGGAGTCAGGTAAGTGCTAACTACAGATGCAAAAACAAACTCATAATATTAGTTAACTGCACTCTTACCACAGTGAGTCAAAAAGGTGTTATCAAATGCACTGTAATTCAGGCTTTGTCACAGCATACAGACAGTGTGATACTGTGCATCTTATAAAGTTATCTCAGGTATCTGAAGAAGAGCATAAAATGGTGACTGCACATTATAATTTTGTTCAAAATTTGGACAGACCTTCTCTTGCACCATTTCATTAGTTGTGTTGGGTTTAGTAGTTTCTAGCTATGCAGTCAAAGAACAATCTTTTGTTCTATCAGTATGTGGGATTCATCTAACATACTGACCTCTTCAGCACCATCTGTTTCACTTTCTTAAAGATTTAATGGAATAATATCAATCTTAATTCCTTCAATAATCTGTTATAATCAGTTAAACAGCATAATTTACCATTCTAATGTAAACACATTTTTTGTAAATAGCACAGATAATACAAAAAAACTTGTTACAAAATATTTGGGAAAACTGACAGAGTTTCCATTGAACCTGGATAGGAATTACCAGATAGAAAGTATATAAATGGTTATACCTAATCATGTACTTATCCTGGAGTGGCAAGCATAGATTAAGGAAAATTAGCTTCCAAATTCTCAGGTAATGAAAACTCAATGTAAGATATCCCTGCCCTTCTTCTGTAAACTACTAAACCTGAAGATTCATTTAATATTTCATTGAGCCAATAAGAAATACTGCCACCTTTCATTCTTTCTTAAACAGCACATTTTCTTATGTAATTTGCTTGCATTAAAATTTTCACTGATATTTTGAACAAGTTTATATTCTTGATGAAGACTAAGGTAGTTACAGAAAATTTCTGTGAACTGAATATAAGACCCATTGGAAGTATTAATATGAGGGAAATGTTATCAAAATCCTTCACAAAAGCCTTGAATATTTCTACCATTGCATCCATGCTCTATGCTAAATTTGTGACGAGGTCATGCATTAAGGCCAGAAATTTCTCTCCATCAGAAAAACTACCTTTGAGTCCAAGGATAAACATTATCAAATTGTCTCTAGACTGCAGTCCTATCTAGGATTAGTTTTCCTGCCTTTACTCCTACAGAGTATTGGGAATATGTTTTTCCCCCACCCTGAAATGTGAACAGCATAAAGTGGGTATTGAAGAATGTGTGGATTATTGCTGTTATGATTTTGGTTCATACATGCTGTCCCATATGAGATAACCCCTGAGGCTTTAGATGGAATACTCAAAGGAAACATTCCAAAATAATATTTTATACAAACTGTTTTACATATATGTAACTGTGTCTACACTTGTCCTATTTGTTTAGCTTCTAGAGCACTATGACATCCCAGCACTGACCCAGTAATCAAGGAGCTTCAATCTTCACCTCTGGCAACACTGGGGGACGTACACACTGGAAGGATGACAAGTACACACACAGTAAAGTACAGTTTCTCTTAAGAGCACACAGAGACCACATTCAGTCTGGGTGCTGGTCAGACCTCTCAACCATACTGATTTACTCAGTTTTTACCAAGTTTTGGGGTCCAAATGAAGGGGTGCTATAATTTCCGAGTGGCACCCCTTCATTTCCGATTTTTTTTCTTTTAGTTTAATTAATTTTTTCAAAGTTTGCACTGTCGGAGCTGACGTCATCATGTGCGTGATGACGTCCGCTCTGTCAGGGCTATCAGCCAGTCGGAATTGACCTCCTTGAGCTCATGTCATCATTTTTGGTGAGTGGGAAACATTTGGATCATTATTAACAGTAGCCAAGAGCAGGAACATGGTTACATGTATTACACATTCATCGGACCATTTTGGAGTTTCGATATAGCAGCTGCACTCATTGCAGAGTGAGCAACAAGCAGGAGTGGATATATCTTTGCAGTTAATTGGATTTATTTCAGTGAACAGGACCATTTTATAGCAGCCACATGTTTGGGGCAAGCAGGACATCGCAAGCAGGATTGGAGTTAGGCAGATTGGCAGGTGTGTGTATGTGTGTGTGTGTGTGTGTGTGTGTGTGTGTGTGTGTGTGTGTGTGTGTGTGTGTGTGTGTGTGTGTGTGTGTGAATGCCCCATGTATTGCACCTGGTGGCTAGAGGTATGCAGGCTCAAACCCTGTACCTTTGGTAAAGGGTAAAAAGAGCCTAAAGTCCCTAGCCACCATTTCTGAGCTTTGTCTAGATGTTTTGAGCTAAGAGTTGACAACTAAGGCTTTGTTGTTTTCCAGGCTTTTTGTGCTAAGAGTTATGAGCTATGGTAAGAAGTGAGAACTGAATTCACTACATGATAGCCATTAAGTTTCAATCTTCCTATTTGGTAGGGGACTGCTGATTTGGCATAGTGCTATGTTGGTCTGACTATAGTGCATAGGGTTCTGGGTTCATGACTTGCCAGTGAAATGCATGGTGGTAACACAACATTTTATTCTAGCAACTTTCCAAAATTATACAAGCAATGTTTAAAATGTGTCCCTGGTAAGTCCCTAGACATCACCACTTGTGAGCTTTGTCCAAGATTTTGTTCTAAGAGTTGAGAGCTATGGTGAGAAGTGAGAACTGAATTTGTATTCCCCCGTTATTGACATTGTTTGTCCAGGTTTTTTGTGCTAAGATGTTGAGAGCTATGGTGAGAAGTGAGAACTGAATTCAGTAAATGATGGTCATTAAGTTTCAGTCTTCCTTTTTTTCAGGAAACTGCTGATTTGGCATAGTTGTATGTTGCTCTGACTATAGTGCATAGGGCCCTAAGATCAGGACTTGCCAGTGACATGCATGGTGGTAACACATTTTATTCTAGCAACTTTCCAAAATTATACAATCATCTTTAAAATGTGTCCCTGGTTTTTGACCATTTGCCCCCCCCCCCCAAAAAAAAAAAACTGAAGTTGAAAATAAGTGTGAGAAGCTGTGCAAGATACCTATAGCTTAAACTACTGTCATTCTATTTATAGTGTGGGTGTAGAAGTAGACTTTTATGATGGAAATGTTCTGAATTGGGCAGTTTTGTCATTATTGATTCATGCATTTTGTTTAATTGCCTACAGTACAGCCTACTAGAAAAATGTTCAAACAATACATTTAAAATGTGCTATGTCTAACAAGTGTGCTGTATTATACAAGGAATATAACTTAATAGAGTCAGGAAGTGTATCAAAGAAAAGAACACATGTATGTTTCTTGTTTTGTGTGCAAGGTGCCAATGATTTGAAAACAGCCCAAAGGTAATCTTTATCCATCACTGGCCAGATGCATTATCTTTGGATGTGGTGTGTGGGTTTCAATGCTATTTCAATGAATGTGAGTTTCAAGGGCAGATAAGTTTTAATGCCAAGTATATTTTCATTGTGAGACAGTATGGCTTTGTTTAGGAGATGTCTGTCAGTATTTGTGCATTGTTGTGCTGCAAAATGTAAAAATAAAATCCAAATAATCATTGTAGGAGTAAAGCAGTATGCACATGTTAGTGTTTATGGTAAATGGGGAGACATTGCCAGGTAATGGGACATTGGAGTGGCTGCAAGGGGACTCTGGTGCCATATTTTGGTTGTCTGTTCTTTAGTTTGCATTCCAAAGTTGGTATTCCACAATTCCATTGGAGTGGGTGGGGTTACATAATTATGTATGCAAATTAGATGTTAACCAGCGGACAGATTTGTACCTATTTTTCATGGGCCTTGCCCAGATTTTTTATGTTTCCAGGTTGAGAGGTATGGTGCTGGTTTCTCCCTCTTTCTCCAGATCCCCAATAAGACTCCCCACTGACACAGCTATAGGGTTGAGATCACAGCTGTGTGGCCAAATCATGACCTCCAGTACCTTCTCTATCTAACCAGTGCTTCGTGTCCCTGCCTAAGTAGCTGACACACACACACACTTTGAGATTTGATTTATACACAAACACACACACACACACACACACACACACACACACACACACACACACACACACACACACACACACACACTGGCACAGGTTTACTAGCTATGTACCCTTTTCCCCAGACTATAAGGTAGTTATCACTGCCACCAGCCAACTATATATCAGCTACTTTAAGGCCTTTAAAAAAGGGTGTCCAATCCTACTGTGTAATGTTACAATCAATACAATGGTAGTTTGACCAAGATCAAGGCTATTAGGAGTAGCCTGTACAGTGTCACCAAATAGATATGCAAGTACTCTAAGAGCATAAATATCTCTAGATAGACCAACCACAATTGAAAGGTTTAAATATATTTAATAATAAATAATAAAAGAACATGACAGTACTAAATATGTATGTACAGTGATACTGGAGTTCAAAATCACAGTAAATATTTCAAACAATATTACAGGACAGTCTCAAATAAATACAGAAAACATCTAAGATATACTTCACTCTATTCCTAACTGAATCTAAGAGAAATTACTATATGTACCCTAGTTAACTAACTTACAGCAAGGCAAGTGCAGATTTGGTGAGTGGATGTTTCCAGCTGATGTTGTTAGGTCAAAAACAAAATAAAAAATGTACTCTCTCTCTCTCTCTCTCTCTCTCTCTCTCTCTCTCAGAGAGTTCTTAAATTAATGTCTCAATATTGCAATACTTGTAGGATGACATCACTTGTACCATCTGACTATCCCAGATGAAAAGCCCCATTGCTAGAAACTGCCAGCATTTAGCATTGCCCTGTGAGAAATACATATCTCTCTGATCTTTGCAGCTGCTTGAAGACATAAAACAATAAAACACTTAAGAAAACCATATATTTTATTATGTGGTTATAAAACAATTTAATTTCAACTATTTTCCTAAAGTTTTGCAAGTTAACCTTCTATGTTCCAGTTTCCACTATTACAAATATATACATTTACACAGCTACAATAGTGTATATACATTTCTGTTCCCTTCCAGTGGGGTACACTGTGGATACATTTTTTAAACTCAGTAAGGTACAAACCCTGCTCAACACACACTTCCATAGCAGCAGTTTAATATACACATAACATACAGTTTTAATACATTTGTAAGACAAGCATATGAACCATGTTGATATTCACAAATGACATGACTATTTACAAAATTACAGATAGCTAGGCTGGCAATATTTCCTTTTGTGAAAAGCACCATAGCAGTTATACTCTAATTAATTATGCAATGTAATGATTGCAACCCTGAATAAAGAGAGTATGTTAATGGAATAAGCTAACCTCTATTATATAAATATTATACCTAGCTAGCATAATGGTCAAGGTGCTTACTTTAGAAACACAAGGTTGAAGGTTGAATTTTCACATAAGGTAACTGACTGAGCTTAAAATGGGCCACAAAGACAATTAGCCTAGTACTAATCTATGAACTATCTGGCATCCTATGACATTAATATGGGGACCAGCAACGTTTTTATTAGAGTCCAAGCCAAAATATTTGCACTGAGGCATCATATAAACTTGCAAAGGATCCAAACCAAATTGACAACAGAAAAAAAATAAGTTATGTACTTACCATAACATTCCATCTGTATTGTCCATTTTCATTCTTCCTCAACTAATGGGATTGGATCCGATCCTTGGATCTGACTCAGATGTTTTACTTGCTCATGGCCACCAACAAACTCTCAAGCTCCTTCCCCACCCATAATGTATCACCCCTAACATCTCTCTGATCTTGTTTGTAGCTTGGCGCAAAGCCTATAAAAGAAGTACCACAACTGGAGTTCAGTACAAAGGACATAGGTGTTCTGAAGTAGCTCATTCCTTCAGAAGTCAGTTATGAAATATGGAGGGGGATGGTGGGTGCGGAGTTGACGAAGAATGAAAATGGACAACACAGATGGAACGTTTCCGTATGTACATAACTTCTTTATCTGGTGTTGTCAATTTTCATTCATTCCTCAACTAGTGGGATATTCCTGAGTGCAACTGAGCCAAAGACTGCCCTTCCCTTTGAGATAAAATCTAGTTTGTAATGAGTGATAAAGTTCTGAGGATTTGACCAAGTTGCAGCTGCACATATATCAGTCATAGAAGTTCTAGACTGGAATACAGCTGGGGTTTCCATAGATCTGGTTGAATGAGCCTTTAATGCTTTTGGTAAGGGGAGATTCAATTTGTTATAGACAAAGGAGATGCAATTTGTAAAACATCTAGTTGGAATTACCTTTATAACTGATGTTCCCAATTTATTATTTGCAAACGAAACAAATAACTGATCTGTCTTTCTAATCTCTTTTGTTCTGTCTAGGTAAAAATGTAATTGTCTATGAACATCCAGTAAGTTCAGCATACGTTCCCCTTTATTTGTATACTGTGGGAAAAATACTGGCAAGTTAATGGATTGGTTAATGTTGGATTCTGACATCACCTTAGGAAGGAAGGAAGCATTAGTACATAACATGACACTATCCGTATGAAAAATCAAATATTGGGGCTTAGGAGATAAAGCTTGAAGTTCTGAAATTCTTCTAGCAGACTTAATTGCTACTAAAAAGACAGTTTTCCAGGTCAGAAATTTAAGATCACATTTATCTGCAGGTTCAAAGGGAGAGTCTATTAAGGCTTCCAGTACTAAATTTAAATTCCATGGTGGTATGGGCGTCTATCAATGGGGGTCTTAGCAGAAGAGCCCTTTTCAAAAATGCTTTGCACAATTTAGAGGAAACCAGGGAAGAATTTTGAAATCCCACTTGAAAGTTAGAGATTGCTGTTAGTTGAACTTTAACAGTTGATGAACTAGCAATCTCATTAAACAAGCTTGCTAAAAATTCTAAAACAGAGTGAACTGGAGCTGAGAAGGGATCTGTCTGATTCTGTTCTGCTCAATAAACAAACCTTCTCCATTTACTCTTGTAGAGTATCTCAGTAGAAGGTTTATAGGAAGATAAAAGTATGGAATGAACAGGGCAAAAAGCATTGTTTGCCTGACTATTAAAGGAATAGGAGAAACCATACTGTTAGTTTGAGATTTAAGATATCCGGGTGAACCATTCCTGTCAGATGAAACAGAAGGTCTGGGATTGGATCCAGAATCCAAGGTGGGTATAGCAGATGAGATTAAAGGAAGAAAAAACAAATCTGCTGAGGCCAATAAGGTATGATGAGGATGAATTTGCTCTTCAACCAGGTTTCTTTCTGAAGGAGTGTGGGAATTATGGGGTTGGAGTATGAACATACAGAAGACTGGGGGACTTTTGCTTTCCTCTGATTGAGAGGAACATTGGAAATTGTTCCAGATAAGGGAGGAGGTGAGGAAAAGGGAATTAGATAACCTCTGGAAATAATTATCTGCACCCAAGTGTCTTTTGTTAAACTTAGCCAGACTTTCTGGTGCAGAGATAAGCAATCCCTGACTGCCTTCAGAAGTAGGCAATTCAGCCTCCATTCAGGAGTAGTGAAAGGGTCTGTCTGAAAAGGAATTTCTAGACCCCTGGTTTTGCAGGCTTCCTCTGCCATGTGGTTGTCATCTTCCATTATTCCTCCCCACTCTGCCTCTGGGGGATCTCACTCTATGTGTGTCCTGGAAAGGACCCTGATATTTTCTGAACCACATTTTTTGATCTCCCCTTTGATTCATGGAAAAGATCCTTTGAGGGGTTGAAAAATGCATGCCCACTGCAAAAAGGGTATTTCTGTCTTTCTCACACCTGGAGAATGTGTCCTTTACTGTGGGGCAAAACAAGGAAGTGCTGTCAAAGGATACATTGATGAACGATGACTTGAAGGACTCCACAAAATCACACAGATGCATCCAGGCATGCCTCCTGATGGAAGTACCCAAACCCACGGCCCTTGAGGTGCCTTCTGCAGCATGTAAAATAAACCTCATGGATGAATTGGATATAGCCTATAGGGTAGCCAACTGAGAGACTAATGAAGATTTAGCCTCGGCAGTGCCAGTTCCAAAAAGAGAGTTGGATATTTTTTTTAATCAAATCTCTTTGTAGCCTAGTAAAATATGCTAACTAGTTCAGTGATCTAAGTGCAAACGTCGCTGAAGCATATACACATTTTCCAAATCTGTCTGTCAACATTGACTCTCTATTAGGAGAATGGACAGTTGAACTGTGTTCAGCAAGTTCCTTTTTTATAGCCACTGCCACAACCATGGCATCTACTGGGACCCTTTTACTCCAATTTTCCCAGCCTACAGTAGAGCCAGAATCCTGTCTGGTCTCTTAGGGATTGGCTCAGTCATATCAGGTTCCTTCCAAGCCTGCTTGGAGATCAAATCAATAAGTTCATTGGCCGGTGGAGTAACTCAGGAGGTAGATGGACCAGTACCTAAAGCTTCCAGAAATACTGATTCCACCAGCCACCCCTTTGCTTTAGGATCTCAAAAATGTCTCTAAATGAGACGTTATCATGTGGTAATTTTAGGGACCTCTCCCCTTCACTGAAATCAGTATCCTCAGTGACTAACTCTTGAGGAGAGTCCAGGTGCCTTGTTTTGCACTTTGTCTACCTAGGAACTTCCTCTATGGGGTAGTCTGGAGAAGTATCAGAAGAAATGAAAATTATCTGTTTGATAGACTGGAAGCTTTAGGCTGACTGTCCCTGTGGGGTAGAATGTTGAGGATCATGGTGCAAAGGCATCTCAGAAGTAGAGGGTGAATCCAAGGAGGAGGGACCTGTCTAACCTGCTGGAGCTGAGAACACTCTTTTCACTACCTCAAAGGTAATAACACAAGGAAAGAAAGACAAGATCCACACTGTCCTTATATTAAGCGCTTTCGTTTCTTTAATAAAAACTTCTTCAGAATACACTTACACAGCAAATCAAACCCTTTTTATATGCACACACCTTCTCAATTAATGACATCACAATAAGCCACATCAATTAAATTAAATCAGCCCCATTAAAGCACCTAAAAATAATAATAATTGTGATATTATTAATTTCATTTTGATAAATAAGAATCATTACTTAATACATTAAAAATATATGTAAATGTCATTACAAGACACATATTAGTTCATAGCTTTATGTTGTTGTTGTTTATAAATAACCCTCAGATTTTAATCTAAGGGTAGAGCTAATAGATGTATTAGTGTTCAAACCTGGAAATAGTGTTGCATTAGTTCTTAACTGCCATCTAAGTTCCCTGTTTTCCAAAAAATCATTCAGGGGACCACCTCTATCTCCTAATGTGACTTGTTCCAAAACTGAAAATCTAAAATTATGTCCTTCATTGTTAATAATGTGCACCGCCAAAACATTTTTTGTGTCCTGTTTTTTGATATCGTAAAAATGTTGGTACATTAATAGTCTTACCTATATAAAAACAAGGACACTGGGTGCACTTCCCTATATAAACAACAGCTTTACTGCTGCAAGTAAATTTCTTCTTGTATTTATATTTCCCATAATTTGGGATGTAAATCTCCATTCCTTCTAAAATATGCTTGCATTGCAAACAAAATCCGCATTTAAACATCCCCTTAACTCCAAGATGGGTTTCTTTTACTCTTTCCAACATGTTTTTTTATAGTGGTGTCCTTTTTATATATAATATTGGGTTCTGTTCCCACTATGTCCAGAAATTCTTTACTGGTGTTAAATAAATTCCAATTCTGTTGGATGATGTTACTAATACTTTTGAACTGCAAATTATATTTAAAAATGCCAGCTCTATGGAATGCCTTATTTTCCTGTCTTTGTAAACCTTGTATACCTTCAGATGGGCTACCTGGACCCTTACCTAATAAGGGAAAAAATATTCCTTGTTCCCTTTTGGTAACCACCTCCTTTAATATATTTTCTACAAAATCTTTAGGGTAACCTCTATTAACCAACATACCTTTAAGAGTTTGTATTTGACCTAAAAACTCATGAAAGTCTGAAATCATTCTTGCTAGTCTGACCCCTTATCCTTTTATTAGTGACTTTTTCTGATAAATGGGGTGAAAACTAGTAAAATGTAAAAGTGTATTGGAATAGGTAGGTTTCCTAAAAATAGTAGTTTCAAAACAACTTTCCATTCTATTTTTACTCATAGTGATATCTAAATAGTCAATTTTTTTCATGCAAAATGGTATGAGAAAATTTCAAGAATCCTGTACTTGCACCAATGAAACCAATGAATTAGTTTAACATATCTTCACTGTCATTCCATAAAATAACAATGTCATCCAAATAACGCCCGTAATATTGCCATGATTTTGCATATATACTAGTGAATACATATTCCTTCTCCCAGAATGCTAAGACTAAATTAGCAAAAACAGGTGCACAAGTAGCCCCCATGGCTACACCTTTACATTGTTTGAACAATTGTTCTTGAAAAACAATGATATTGGTGTCCAAAATTAGTTCCATGAGGCTCCTTAATGTAAGGATCCTATCATGCCCCATTTTTGTATATTGACATAAATATGAATAAAACCATTCAGTCCCAGTGTTATGGGGGATGACAGAGAATAAATCTTTGACATTAATTGTCACAAAAATTAAATTATGGTTATACATATTTTTATTAATTTTCTTAAGTAAGTCCCACGAATCCTTCACTATCCAATTACAGTCTTGTAAAATGTTTTTTAGTTGTGCATCTATGAAACTAGCAATATAGCATGTTTTTGAAGCCTTTGCGTCAACAATGGGTCTAAGGGGAGGGTTGTTGAGATCCTTATGTACTTTTGGTATACCAAAAGTGGTGGGAATTTTTGGATGTTTAACTACCATATAGGACCATTCATCAAATGTAATTTGTCTATCTAAAAGAAGTTCTTTCAACATTATATCCACTATCCTGTAAAGTATGTTTTTCTCATTCACACTCACCTGACAATATGTATCTGTGTGAAGGGTCCCAAACATTTTATCGATGTATGAATTTTTATCCATTATAACTAACCCACCCCCTTGTCCGGTTTCATAATTCTGATCTTATTGTTGTTACATAAATTTTGTAATGATTCCATTTCTTGTTTTTTCAAATTATTCTCTCCTTGAATTGTCTTGCCACTATCTTTAAACAACATACGAATATCATGTTCGCACATTTTTTCAAACATCTGCACAATAGGGCACAATGGAGGATTAAATGCACTAGATATTTTACATATATTGTTACTATTGTTAATATCATGTGGTCCTTCTTTAAAACAAAATTGAAAATTCAACTTTCTTGTATACACTTTTAAGTCTATTAATGCCTCATCCACACCTCCTCTTTTACTTGGGACAAATGAAAGTCCTCTTTCAAAGATATTTGCTGTACCTTTATCCAAAACACAATCACTATAATTATATATTTTAAAATCACCATTGCTATTACAAATGATCTGTACAGAGGTGTCATTAACATTCCTTAAATTATGTAAACCATGTGTGACTTCTAAGATGTCATTTGACATGTTTACCATGTTCATTTCTACAAAACCATTTTTCAAAAAAAGTTTTTCCAGTACATCTAATACATTCTCCCCCTCCCCCTGCCCCTGTAGTTGCAATTGGGGTGATGTTGCCCCATTCCCCCTCTCTGATTCCTGATCCGTTCGGATCTCCTCAGAGGTGGAAATTCTAAAGGGTTCAAACCAGAGTCATTTTCATCATTATTGTATTCATTACCATCACCAAACTCCCCATCAGGTACATTACTATAGTCATGGTGGTGATTATAATTGTTATTAAACTTTCTTTGACTCAGAGGGGTTGGCGGGTATGCTCTCTGTTCACCGTACTCCTTCTCAGCCCTTCTAAGCTTCTTTGTTTTTTTTGGGTTTTAAACCAGAAATAAATTGATCAACATTTTTAAAAATGTTATCAAACTTCACTCTATTAAACTCAAATAGTAAATCAGATTGCATACTGTTATTCACCTGTTTGATTCTATCATTTAGTTTTACCATTTTTTTATCATTGTCATTAATAAGGCAGTCCAAACATTCGCAACCATGCTGGTTGAACATTTTAATCAATTCCACATGTAGTTCTGAATTTTTTATCAAACCTGTCCGGTATCGCCATAATCAGAGTCCTTTAGGAACCAGTTCTCTCTGTTTACACTCTTGAAGGTAACTATTTTCAAGTTGCAGTTTCTGATAATAAAAGGACAAGGGGTCAGACTAGCAAGAATGGTTTCAGACTTTCATGAGTTTTTAGGTCAAATACAAACTCTTAAAGGTATGTTGGTTAATAGAGGTTACCCTAAAGATTTTGTAGAAAATATATTAAAGGAGGTGGTTACCAAAAGGGAACAAGGAATATTTTTTCACTTATTAGGTAAGGGTCCAGATAGCCCATCTGAAGGTATACAAGGTTTACAAAGACCGGAAAATAAGGCGTTCCATAGAGCTGACATTTATAAATATAATTTGCAGTTCAAAAGTATTAGTAACATCATCCAACAGAATTGGAATTTATTTAACACCAATAAAAAATTTCTGGACATAGTGGGAACAGAACCCAATATTATATATAAAAAGGACACCACTATAAAAAAACATGTTGGAAAGAGTAATAGAAACCCATCTTGGAGTTAAGGGGATGTTTAAATGTGGATTTTGTTTGCAATGCAAACATATTTTAGAAGGAACGGAGATTTACATCCCAAATTATGGGAAATACAAATACAAGAAGAAATTTACTTGCAGCAGTAAGGCTGTTGTTTATATAGGAAAGTGCACCCAGTGTCCTTGTTTTTATATCGGTAAGACTATTAATGCTCTTAGGAGCAGAATGTACCAACATTTTTACGATATCAAAAAACAGGACACAAAAAATGTTTTGGCGGTGCACATTATTAACAATGAAGGACATAATTTTAGATTTTCAGTTTTGGAACAAGTCGCATTAGGAGATAGAGGTGGTCCCCTGAATGATTTTTTGGAAAACAGGGAACTTAGATGGCAGTTAAGAACTATTATACCATGATCCCCCCAAAACGTGCATGTTGATTGGCCAGTGTGCCCATTGTAAATCGAGTTATACTAATGGAAAAAGGTCCGGTCGCCCGGACTTTTTTCCATTAGTATAACTTTTTTTTTAAACACTGTCTCGCTATGTTAAATGGGTTTAACATAGCGAGACAGCTTTAAAATAAGCAACGGATATTTTAAAGCTGTCTCGCTATGTTAAACCCATTTAACATAGCGAGGCAGTGTTTAAAAAAAAAGCAACGGAGAAAGCAAGATCTCCGTTGCTTTTTAGTCTCGCTATGTTAAATGAGTTTAACATAGCGAGACAGTTTAAAATAAGCAACGGAGATGTCCGTTGCTTATTTTAACTGTCTCGCTATGTTAAACTCATTTAACATAGCGAGACATAAAAGCAACGGAGATCTTGCTTTCTCCGTTGCTTTTGCTCAACTCTGATGTACTGCGCAGGCGCAGTACATCAGAACTACGCGGATGCCAAGACATCTGCGGAAGGGCAGTAAACAGGCATTATACTATGCCATTATTTAAGAAAAGTAATAGTTTCTTTTCTTAAATAATGTCATGGTATAATAGCAATAACCCACTTCTGGGTGGTAATGCTAAATTACCCACGGTTGGCTTTGTTTGGTCCCTCGGGCTTCGCCCTCGGGACCAAACCACGCCAACCGTGGGTAAATTTAGCATTACCCACACCCAGGCGTGGGTTATTGCTATAATGCAACACTATTTCCAGGTTTGAACACTAATACATCTATTAGCTCTACCCTTAGATTAAAATCTGAGGGTTATTTATAAACAACAACAACAACATAAAGCTATGAACTAATATGTGTCTTGTAATGACATTTACATATATTTTTAATGTATTAAGTAATGATTCTTATTTATCAAAATGAAATTAATAATATCACAATTATTATTAATTTGTTAGGTGCTTTAATGGGGCTGATTTAATTTAATTGATGTGGCTTATTGTGATGTCATTAATTGAGAAGGTGTGTGCATATAAAAAGGGTTTGATTTGCTGTGTAAGTGTATTCTGAAGAAGTTTTTATTAAAATTTGAAAGCACTTAATATAAGGACAGTGTGGATCTCGTCGTTCTTTCCTTGTGTTATTTCAGTTTTTGGTTGGACTTTGTTTTACTACCTCAAAGGTAGACCACCCTGGGAAGAAATAAGCCAACAGAGCTGAGATAGCAAGTTTCTGGTTCATCACCTCCCTATGCCCGAAGAGCAATCCACCTGAAGCAAAAGTTGGAGCCAAGCTGTCCAGTGCCAAAGCCCCAAGAGGAAGAGATTACCTCAAAGTCAACCCCATCCCCTAGGATCTAACAGAAAACTGTCTGCTCCAAGAGGCATCTGGTTCCAAGGATAGCAGAGCTAGTGCACTCAGAAAAATAGTCATATCTGAAGATGATTATCTCTTTGCATCCAAACCAGACAGACCTGGAAGGCTTGGATTCGAGGGCTCTACAATCAGAGGTTGAATTAGAGAAGGAGCTGTAATTGGTGGAATGGTAGATGGCTGGACTTCCTGACCTGAAGGGTAGAAACTGTGAGAACTCCCTTCTGAATTTGCTCTGTGAAAACTTTCCTCATCATCCTCTCCACATCTGCTTCCATGAGACTCCTGGAAGAATGAGTGGATTCCAGGGATGGTGATTTTGAGTGCCTCTCTAAAAAGGGAGAGAGCACCCTGGAAGGAACTGGATCCAGAATTTGTGAATAGGTAATCCCTGGTAAAGGCTTCATATCCAAAGATGTACAATCTGAAATATGTTTGGTCAGATTCGGAGATGTAGAATCCGAAGTATGAGTGGTCAGATCCGATGATGGTCAAATCAAACATGGCTTTGGATCAGGTTTTTCTGTCTTTCTTCTTGGTTTAGAAGAGGTAGAGGCTGGAGAATCCAAGGACTAGACCTATTTGATGTGTCTTTAGATTTATGTTTGGAGGACTGAACAGCAATGACTTCAGATAAAGAAGATGGCAGAAATCCCTTTAAAATCAGCTTATTTTTCTTGTCTGCTAAAGCATGGGGTTGAACCCATGTCAAATACTGCAGTCCTGTTGTAAGTATTCTGCTCCTAAATAGTACACATAAAAATTGTGGGCATGAGATAAAGACAACTTGTGCCCACATTTGTCACATTTTTTAAAACATGCTAGACCCTTCTCAGACATTTTCCTAGTTAAGAGAGAGATTTTTTAATAGGCAGAAAGGAAAATATGAAAAGGAAAAATAGAAATGGTATTTAAGAACTACAAGAAAAAGACTTGCAGAAAAGAAAGAACAGAACAATGGCATAGTATGTGTAACAAAGGGTAAGACATACCACGATGGGAGAAAAATCTTACACTCAAAATATAAGAAAGTTAACAGATGAAATGCTTTAAAATGTAAAACAAAGATTAAAGATCAAAGGAATAATTATTTTAAGGGCTTTTAGAGAGGAAATATGGAAAAATGACATCTCTCACTGAAAACTCGAGATTCAGGTGACCACATCTAAACACTAAAGCAGCAAAAAAGATCTGTGGGATGTTAGGAGGTGGTACATTTTGGGTAGAGAAGGAGCTTGAGAATTTGTTGATGGCCACAAGCTAGTAAAATGGCTGAGTCAGATCTGAGGATTGGATCTGAACCCATTGGTTGAGGAATGAATGAAAATTGACAAAATTAGATCTGCTGTTTATACTCAGAATACAAAATTACATTATAAACAATATGGTCGTAACTGGAGAAAGTATAATTTAGCAATAATCCATGGGTAAAAACTGCATTACTCACACCCAGTAGTGGATTATTGCTATTATACAATGACATTATTTAAAAGAGAAATTGCTTACATATTTTAAATAATGTGGTTGTATAACAGGACTTTAATATTTTTCCTACTTATTTCTTTCTGCTGCCTTTTGTATATATTGTAAATGCTGTAAATAGTCTGCACTCCCTTTTTCCCCCTCCCTACAATTTACACTTGGTCGTCCACTCTGCCCCAACAAAACTCAAATTCTATATAACCTTATTAACCATTCATGTTAATCTACGACCCATATGCTATGTTACCATTGTACCCCATACTGTCTCTGGTCTTCCTCTCTGCCCTAACAAGACTCAAATTCTAAATATCCTTATTAACCAACCATGTTAATATATGACTCATATGCTATGTAACCATTGTACCTCATAACTGTCTCTGTGTGACAATTTTACCCGTATTCATAAAACCTATTGTTTTCTGTTCTATCTTAATGTACCCATATGTTTGAATCTTAAATTTAATTTTACCTGTTTTTTATCTTTACTAAGTAATGTGGAGCTTTTCTCCCCGGGCCTCCACTGAAAACGGGCTCTTGAGCCCAGTGGACTTTCCCGGTTATCAAACTGAAATAAATAAATAAATAAATAAATTTTCCGCAGATTCTTCTTGTAGGTAGATTTTGAAGGTAGTACTGCACATGGGTTTAGTATATTAGTGCTGATGCCTCCACAGTCATGTTTCTCATTGTTGTTTTTATTAATTAAAAAATAGATGAGTAGCTAAGGAAACAAATGCTGAGCACTCCAGAATCTTTTAAAGTTAATTATTATTCCCACATCCCAATTAATAATTCGATTATCCAGCTCAAAAATTACTCTAAAAAAGACAGCTAATATGACAGATAAATTTCTATGGGCAATGTTGGATTTACAATTAGCTTGCTGATTGGTTTGTCCAGTCAGTGTGCTCACTGCAGCATACCAGTTAGTTTTATTGTATAATTGTACTTATTTAAATAAGAAAAAATAAGATATAGCATCTTTGAATTTTGGAGTCAGAATATGCAAATATTTAAATGCTGGTTAAAACTGGAACATGAAAGCTCAAATTATAAAGACATAAAAACAGCCCGTACAGGCTTTATAATATTTTCTTTTGGATAGAGGCTATTTGGTCAGCTTTTCGTAAAGGAAGGATTAACAAACTTTTACAAATATTTATATCGGTTACTGCTCATGCAACCTTTTTTTTCTCCCAGATGGACTACATTTGAATAATACAGGAAGTATTTATGTATTGATTTATTTGACATTTGTTGGCAGAGTTAGTCCAATTGAACTATTGCACTTTTACAGTGGAGGGCCAGGGAGAAAAGCTCTTCAATAATAAACAAAAGCATAGAATATAAAAATAGTACAATAATAAAGTAGCAAAACATTTTTTTCAATATAAAATGTGCTATCTTTGATTTACAAATTATTTATAAGTATTAGTTTGCAATCAGTTTGCCTGAGAAGAATCAAAAGCGATTGACTTAGCTATCAGCTAAGTATTGAGTATATTATTCCTTTATTAATTTGTTTTGATGACAGATTGATAGATTTATAGATATTCCAAGGCCAGTGAGTTTTATGACCATTTATAACTTTTTAACAAATTTTATAACTATAAGATTAATGAAGCCATACAAAGGGGGAGCACTTGTAATTATGGACATGACTGACTATATTGGTAGAATTATATCATTATTATGTAGTAGCAACTATGAAGAAACATTGATTAAAGAAATGAATATTGCATACAGCAGGACTGACAGCATACTTTATGACATGTTAATGCAAAATCAAATATGTGAGGATGTGTATAAATTTTGTTATTTTGTTATATGTTTTGTTTGAATCTAAGAAGCCTATCCCAGACTCATACTTTCAAAATCTCTCTTAAACACTACCTTACCCACCTCACTCCTTGCCCCTGTAATCTGCCCACTCTAACCTAGTACACATCTTGTTCTCTTCATATCTCTCTTATCATCCCTTCACTCACTTACTACTCATCTTTTCCTCCCTCCCTATTTCCTGTCTAACCCCCTCTTCCCCTTACTTCTTCCTGCCACCATTTACCTTTTACCTTATGACCTGCTCTTTTATACCTAACTCTTGACTGTATGAACTCTTCTTTAATTCTTTCTTCTGTCTTTTGTCCCACACTTATTTAGTGCTAATCAGAAATTAGCATTTATTTAGTGCTAATTGCTGATTTTTATATTTGTATTAACAGTTTGATTTATGATAGTTTGAATATTTACAACAGTTTGACTCATATAGTCTTTAAATTGCCTGTTTATTGTATTGTATATAACACATTACTGTGTGGGGATTTTCTCCCCAGGCCTCTGCTGAAAATGGGCATGTATCCAGTTGGACTATCCCGGTCAACAAATGTAAAATAAGTAAATAATAAATTATACAGAAGCTTGGCTAACAACTATTTTGGCATCTCCAAGATTCATGAATCTTGAGTGTTCCCCCAGTGAGACCGATAATTGATGCAAGATTGTCAAAAACTTAGCCCTTGGCCAAATAAGTTGATGTCTGATGCCAAGTTAAAAGGGTACTAGTACAGGTCAAAAACCTGGTTCATGACTCTTGGGATTTTTTAACTAGAATTAAAAGACATCTGTTTCATGAGACAGTCACATTTGTCACAGCTGATGTGAAAGACCTGTTTTTGGTGATACCACATACTCCTGGTTTAGAATGGTGCTTCAACTTCCTTATTGAAAACAGTCATTTGACAGGAAAATAAATACATATTATTTTAACCTTCATGGACCTTATTTTGAAGAAAAATTGTATATACTTTAAAGGGTCTTATTACAGACAGAAGGAAAGTGTTGCCATGGAGGCAACTTGTGCCCCAGTTTTTGCCAACATAGTTATGACTATGTGAGAAAAGAAATTTGTGTTTTCTTTACATCTTGCTGAACTGTGGTCATTTTATGTCAGATACCTACATGACATATATATTTTTTGTACTGGGGATGACAGCAAAATTGAAGACTTTATTAATTATATTAACAACACCACTTTTCTTAATTTCACCTACTCTGTCTCAAAAGAGGTCCTGCATTACTTAGATATAGAACTGAACAAAGACTTGCACCAGAAAAAGTTTTTTCACAGATTTTTCATAAGCTGACATATTTAAATTCCTGAAGCCATAACACGACAAACTCTGCTCACCAACACAAACTAAGAACCAAGCCAAGGAAGATGAAATTCCAGTGAAAATGCTTTAATCCCACATCATCAGTAAAGTTAAGCACTTTCATCCATTAGGACATCATCAGAACTGAAAGCACAGCCCCATCAACAGTTTAAATAGTAATAAAGACAGTCACATGATGCATAAACACTAATTAAATTAAAAAACTATTAAGAAGACATATATAAAAATGTGTTAAAAACTGTATGTTTCAGTTTGAATACTTAAAAAATGTTAAAATACTAAACACATGAATTAACATTCCAAACTTTTTAAATGCAAAATAGGTGAAATGGAGCAAGTGTCATTCAACCCAGGCTCCACAAGGGAATTAAGGACCCTGAGACTGGTTTTGATACTTTGCAACAACAACTGCATCAGTTTGAGAACAAAATGGGACAATTTAAAATACTGCAGTTGGACAATGTGTATCTATGTGAATGTTTGGGTAACCTTTGGGCCCCTAAGGTTTTACGTTTTTGGAGATTCCCCAGTGGTGTTCTTAAGGGCTCAGAGTTTCATAAAACTCTCATTGACATTTTTAATAAAGCCGGCTGTGAGTTGGTTGATCAGTTAATTAAATTTAATGATCAGCATATTGAAGCTTTATCAATTGAACTGGACAACCTCAATGCTAGTATCACTAGTGACTTACTGTTTTTTCAATACAAAAATAGTTACAATAATATGTTTTATTAAAATTGATAATGACTTGTGAATGCTGCTCTGCATTTTATATAGGCCTCACTAAAAGGAAATTGAGAAATAGAATATATAATCACCAGTACGATATTAAAAAGAAAAATGAATTAAACGCCCTAGCTAAACACATTATATCTAATCCATCACATACTTTTGTGTTCAGAGTATTGCAAATTGTGGAAGCTAATTCTAGAGGTGGTGACTATATAAACTTGATTGAATTAAATGAACTGAAATGGATTCTTAGACTCAGAGGCCACTGTTCTCCAGGATTAAATAATTATATCACAATAAGATCTTTTCTCAATAATCGGAGATAATTTCATTGTTTGATGTTTTATTATTTTTATATACATTTCTTATTTTTCACTTTTGGGATTATTATATTTTATTTTATCTTATTTAGTGGTATACAGTATTTCCTATTATTAAGTATGTTAAATGCATTATTCTTGAAACATATTTTTCATTTCCTAAAGCCCTCAAGAGTTATAAGACTTATAAATTACATGAACATTTATCTATACATATTTTCATCCTTATACTTATACATTGGTATATCTTACCTTTTTCTCTTTTTAATGTTTTATTGAAATGGGGTTTTTAAATAAGTTTATAAATGTATTTATTTATTTATTTATTTATTAAATAAATATTTGATTAATTCATATAAATAATAATAATTTATTATCAATTTTATAATTGATATTCTTAGATTTCAGCTGGCTACGAAATGTTCCATATTCATATTTATTTATACCAACTTGCTACGGTATGATGTACACGATTAGTATGAATGTTTAGATAAGAATGTTATTTCAGATTTCCTTGATACCATAAAACATATTGGTCTATTTATTACCTTATTTTATTATTTTAAGCATATTCATTTATGTATTTCTACTTATATATACATTAACTTATTTATTTATTTAATTTATTGTATATATATTCATTGATTAAAATGTAGTTTTAAAATGTTGAAGTATTGAATATTTATACATACTAGAAAATTTTTCAATCTTTTAACTTCTTAATATCTTAAATATTTATAATATAATTAATTACCACATGACAAATGTTGTTTTATGAAAAGGCTTAAAAAAAGAGACGAATATATATTTTATATATCTTATATAACGTTATAACGTTATATATGAAATAAATATATATAAGTGAATTAGATGATTTTAAATGTGTTTAAATATATGCATGACTCACTGTATTCAGCGTATTTAGTGTTTCTCTTTTGTATGTAGTTTGTTGTGTGGCTTTAAAAACCTTTTATAGAAAATGATTAATTTTAATTGAATCATCAGCTAATTGATCAATTAACACACGTATTAGGCTATGCCTCCCTATAAATATGCTGCTTGTTTTCTGTAGTACATTGTCTGAAGAAGCGTATCATAGCATACGCGAAAGCGCTCACACCGTTTGTCTTTTCTTTTCGAATAAATTATTTTATACAACGTGGAGAGTCAGAAGTTTTTGTTCTACATTTTTTTTTACTGTAAAAAGAATGTGGAAAGGAAGAAGAAAAGACTACACTGGGACGCTGAAGCATGCACAAGTAGGCGTGTGTACCTTGATCCCATTGGTCCTAGAGACATTATGAGTGATGAGCCCCCTTTTCAACCAATGGGTACGCATGATGGGTCCCTTGACAGTAATCATTCTTACAGAGAAGTCCAAAGTGATGCTGTAATGGCTGAAGTAAGGCATTTGGGGCGTATTCAGGCCCAGAGGGCAACTAACTCCAATAATACCTTCCATCCTGAGTATTTTTACCAGCGACAAGGGGTGAGACCGAAGACAGTTTTCAACAAGAAGAACGACCCAAGTCGGAAATGGTAGAGCCGATGAGTTGCAGTTTTGCCGAAATTAATTCCAATGAGGTCGTCAAAAAATTACTGAATTCAAATAATGACTTTACTATTTTTAATTTCTCACACAAGGATTTTTCAGTTGAACATGCTAATTTGTTGGTGAAAGGGTTTGGGTTTATTCCAGCAATTAGAGCAAGAAAAGACCAAACTTTTATTGACTTAAAGGTTTTCATTCGCAAGCTTAACTTAGCCATTTTATTTTGTGGAGACTCAAGTAATAATACCAATGTTGACTGTAACAATGTTTTAAAGAGATCTAGTAAGTTTAATCCTCCTGTTCATGGTTCTTTACTATTATTTGAGCAAGTTTGTGCTAATGATTTTAGAACTATTATTAAACAACCAGGGATGGGTTATTCTAATTTGAGTTATATAGAGAAGAATTTATTGTTTGAATTTATGTATGATAAATCTCTTCGTATAATGAAACCCGATAAAGGCAGAGGGGTTGTTATCATGGACCTAGTAGATTATAATAATAGAATGAATTAATTGTTATTATCTGATACTTATCAAGAAATTTCAAGAAATGAGCTTAATATCACTTATGCTAAAATTGATGTCCAGTTGTTGGATATGTTATTTCAGGGACAGATCGATCTGGATGAGTATGATTTTTGTATAATAAGTGGCCTGTGGTAGCTGGTATATTTGGGATTCTAAAAATTCATAAGGATATACAAAACCCTCCCCTCAGAACTATAGTTGATGGTAACAGGTGTAAAACCTATTATTTTGCTAAGTTTATTGACTATTGGCTAAAATCATCTGTATAGATTATTTTTCAGATTTGTAAGGACTCATGGGACTTTTTAATGAAATTAGGAAATATTCCCTTTCAGAATGACTACGTTATAGTTATTATTGATGTTTGTGACCTATATTCAGTTATTCCTCATGATACAGGGCTCAGATGGTTTGAGAATATTTTGGGGGAAATTGGAATTTTGTCCCAAAATCATATTAATACTATCAGTGCCCTTATAGAAATGGTCCTGGTTAACAATTTTTTATTTTTTGAAGGACAATTGTTTAAACAAGTTAAGGGTATAGCAATGGGGGCAGTATGTGCCCCCAGTTTTGCAAACTCAATAATGAGCTTTTGAAAGAAATATTTCATCTTTGATTCCCCTTTTAGTTCAGGATTTGCTTTTTACACCTGTTTTCTGGACGATATATTTATTGTTTGGAAGGATAGCACTGATAAGCTTAATAGTTTTTTCCAATATATAAATTATACTATGCCATTTTTGAAATTTGTACATGCCTGTAGTGAAGTGAGTATTTCCTTTTTGGATGTGACTATTACCAAAGATTATGTAAAAAGCTGTTTTGCATCTAACATTTTTCGAAAACTCACTTTTTCTAACAGTCATTTACAGTTTGAGAGCCACCACCCATATTATCAGAAGAAATCAGTTGTAAAAGGCCAATTAGTAAGATTGGCCAGGATGATTTTTGAGAATGTTTTTTTTGAAAATGAATGTCAGGTTCTTTTGGATATGTTTATTAAGAGTGGGCATCCTATGGATTTTTTAAGACCCATATTTGAAGAAGTGACTGTTAAGAGAAAAGGTGTTTTTTACCTTCCTTTGCTGCACTCCAATAGTAGGGGGTACAAGAAGGAGGGATAGAGATTGGAAGTTTGGCCTATAATGCACCCCCTAAAGGGGTGGAAACACAGAGGAATAATGGTAAAAATTACAATAGGCCCTTCATTTGTACTTATTCCTTGTTTAGTTCAGATATAGTTCAAGCATTAAGATGTAACTGGTTATTGATTTCTGCTAACCCTCAACTGTGTAGAATACTAGGTAATGGACCAGTAGTGGTCTATAGAAAAGATTCTAGTATTAAACAGTTGTTAGAGAGAAGACATCAGACTGATTTAAGCAGATGTAGTTCATTTGGACAACAAGGTATGTTTAAGTGTGGATGCATTAAAATATGTCCTCGTATTTTGGTAGGACAACAGTTTTTTCTGAATGGACAAAAAGTTGTAGTTAAAGAGAAGTACAATTGTAACACAAAATGGGCCATTTATGCTGCTAGTTGTTTACATTGTTCAGCTTATTATATAAGTAAAACTATCAGAGGGGTTAGAGACAGGATTTACTAACATGAAAGAGATATTATCAACAAGAAGGACACCGATGCATTGTTTAAGCATGTAGAAAAATTCCCTGGTCATGAGTTTGAGTATTTTGGTATTGAACAACTTAAGAGAGATGATAGGGGGAGAATTTTTTGAAGAACATTTGTTAGAGAGTTAAAATGGCAATTTAGGCTTAATTCACTTGTGGAGCCTGGGTTGAATTGCTCCATTTCACCAATTTTGCATTTAAAAAGTTTAGAATGTTAATGCATGTATTTAGTATTTTAACATTTTTAAGTATTCAAACTGATACATACAGCTTTTTAACACATTTTTATATATGTCTTCTTACTAGTTTTTTAATTCAATACTGTTTATGAATCATGTGACTGTCTTTATTACTATTTAAACTGTTGATGGGGCTGTGCTTTCAGTTCTGATGATGTCCTAATGGATGAAAGCACTTAACTTTACTGATGGTGTTGGATTAAAGCATTTTCACTGGAATTTCATCTTCCTTGGCTTGGTTCTATATTTAAATTCCTTCCTACACTTCACCAGCTGTCAGCCTTCATGGAAAAAAAGAGTAGTAGTGAAGGGACAGCTTGTTAGAATAGCTGAAATGGTATCTAAATGGGAGGATTTTATTAATGAATGTCTGCACTTGAAATTCATGTTTATTAATAGAGGGTATCCTAAACAGTTCGTAGATATGCTAATTACTGAAGTATCAGCAAAAAAACTGTTGGGTTTGTACCCAATTTTATTGGGAGCTGAAATCATATATGAGTGCATCTAATGTACCTTTGGCTTTTATTACTACCTATTGTATTGATTATCAACAAATTAAAAAGTGCATTGCTAAAAACTGGGGCAACCTAAAATATTTGGGGTTATCAAAAGATTTAGGTGGCAATCCAAAATCTTTTATTAGAAAAGGTGTCTCTCCTAAAAATTTAATTGAACACTCTGTCACTAAAATTTCTGACTACACAGGCAATAGATGGGGAACAAACATTTAAGTGTCAATGTTGTAACTATTGTAAGTATATTTAAGAGGACAGATAGGTCTGATTCAACAATATGTTGGTGGAACCCACATTTAGATGTAATTGTAAAGTGAAGGGTTTAGTTTACTTAGCTAAATGCCAGGAGTATCAGTGGTTTAATATTGGTAAAACATCTAAGAGTTTAAAAGATAGAATTTATGAGCATAATGTATGATATAAAAAGAGAGAATGTCAACAATGAATTAGCTAACCACAATAAGGAGTTTCTTGGACATAACTTTCTTTGTTTTGGGATAAAAAGATTAGAAAATAATCCCAGGGGTGGCCCTGATGATTTATGTGTGAAATACCAAGAGTTAAGCTGGCAGCTTGCTATTGATGCCACTCAGCCACCCGGTTTAAATGCTACTCTATCAATTAATTGTATTTTAAAATTCAAATCCATTGGATTTTTACAAAATGTTTGGTTTTATTCAGTATTGTTTTGGTTTGAAATGAACAGTGACTTGTGTTGGTAATTTTTTGTATTTAACTCTGTTGTGTGTGGTCTCCATGGTGGGGGAACAGGAAGTTTCACTCTACAGGAGGTTACATTCTACAGGAAGTTTCATTCTATTGATTATTTTGAACAAGGGGTATGTTTTAGAATGCTTTAAATTGCCATGTGTTTTTAATCTTGTTCATTCCAAGTCTCTGATACCAAGGGATGAAAGCACTAAATAAAATTAATACTTTACTGCTGAACTGTGGTGTCACTTCACATGGTGTCTTTTAAACTTAGTTGTTGTTTGTTTTTGGTGTTTTTAAGGTTACCATTTATACCTTGCCAGTATCCTCTTTCAGGCTGCACCTCTTTTCTTCAGGAGGAAAATGTTATTCAATCCCAGAATAAATTTGTGGTCACCCATCCTGTCATTTAATTCATGTTTAAAGGTCAGTTGCACTACTTAACATGCAGGGAAAGTTTATTCCAGAGGTTTGGGAGATACTGGTCATAAACCTGTCTCTGCACCTTGTTGTTTCTATCTGTTGGAGCAGATTTAGGTCCCTGAGTTAGTACTGATGGAGAAACTGGACATGGAGAGAAACAGGAGGGCCAGGACAATTTTCTGTGTAATGGTGCAGTATGCAAGAAACAGCACTCCCCTAAAAATCTGTAAGAGACAGAATAAAGGGACACAGCTTCTAGCCTCTCTTGGTAGCTAAGTTCTTTTTGGTTAGTTACCTTTGTTTGTTTAGTGAGATACTTCTCAAAGGAAGTGTTATACTGTATAACTGGCCTGATCATACTAAGTATAAGGGAGCGATTATCTCTTCAGACCTTGACAATATTCATTTTGTAATCAAATATGTGGTTGAACGACTGGTAAGCTAACAAGCCACTCAATATACCGTTAAGAAACTGGTTTGTTGGTTCCACTTTTTAATAATAAAATAAAAATAAAATCAGTAATACAACAACAAATTCTCTCCGTATTAAGCGCTTTCACCCACCATCATATAGGGCATCTTCAGAGTACAAGTTCTTTACAATGAAAGCCATCCTTAATATACTTGGAATTAAATAAATAAATTAATTAATTATGTAATTGTTTAAATTGTATAATTGCATAATTAGTACTAAAGAAACACTAAAATACATCTAAGCCCCAAAACTGTTGTCCAATGCTGTGAACATTAAATAAAACATAACTGTTGTTTTTCAAATAATTATTTGATGAACACTAAATGGATAGAAAGGGTTGACCAAAATTAACAATGTTTAACAATGTTTAACAGATAAAAATGTAAAACAGCAGTCACAAAAGGCAAAAATGTAAAAATGTTAATCTCACAAAGTATAGATCTCACAGAATTTAGATATGAATATACACGTACTTAAAATGTAAATTTGATATACATATACTTAAAATATAAATTAGATAGTGTGTGGTGCTACCGCAATCCATCTACATTAGTGCTTTCTTAATATATTTAATTTATTGTGTAATTAGAATAAATAAATAAATATCAAATCTTCAATAGTAAACTTTTCCAATACTGAATAATTATTCTAAAAAGTGTTAAATTATAAATATAATAATAATAATATATTATGTTATTGTATTATTATATTGTGTAAAAATATATATCAAAATATTAAAATATCAAATATTAAAAATATTCAATATTTGTAATATTTAAAAATTTGTTAAAATCATATTTAAATGAAATTTTAATTTAAGTACACTAGAAATAGAAACAAAGTCATTGATGCCTGGCAATGTACAGGCATTAAGCCTAAGTTGCCAAAGGCATTCCTTAGCTTCCAGAATACCTTTTTCATTGCCTCCCTTCTGCACATTATGTGGCATTCTGTCAATAATAAAGAATAGGAATCTCTTAAAATTTGAACATTTGACACTATGGTTGTATAAGGCACTGGTGTTTTTGTGTGTTTTAATATCTCTGAAATGTTCTCCTATACGTACTCTGAGCTTTCTAATTGTTTTGCCAACACAGAATGCTTGGCATGTGGAGCAAGTAGCTACGTATACAACCATAGTTGAATTACAATTACAGTGGCCTGGACATCTGATTGTTTTGCCAAAGTTCGTTATAGAAACATATGGGCCATCATTAATGCATTTACAAACCTGGCATGCTTCACATTTACTCATTCTTGACCTCTTGAAATTGTCTATGTTGGTACTAGTTTCAAAAATATCTTTAAGGTTTCTACCTCTACTATAGGTGATCTTAGGATATGTGCCCATCACTTCTGATAATTCTCCATTATTACTAATAACACTGTTCCAAATTTCATGAATAATGCTCGCAATTTCAGGAGATGTTTCGTTATATGGTAATATAAAAGTGTCCTGTCTAGACTTAGCTTTTTTGTCTTCCATTGTGTTACTGACACCAAATGTAATAATAGGTCTGTACAATGAATACCTTTTAACATTAATCTCTTTTTTAATATTGAATACTAAATCATTTGGATAACCCCTGTCTAAAAACATATTAGATAGTTTTTCCATCTCTAAATTAAATACTTCGTCATTACTAATAATTCTAGACAGTCTCACCATCTGACCCTTAACTAAATTTTTCTTTTGGTAATACGGGTGACAGCTGTCAAAGTGTAAAAAGGAATTTGAGAAAGTGCTTTTCCTAAATATATTAGATTGTATATTGTTGTTCTGGAATGAGAAGACTATATCCAAAAATGCACAATCATTATTATAAATTTGATTAGTGAATTTAAGAAAACTGGATGTCTTACCTAAATATTCTACAAATTCAACAAATTCATCCTTACTACCCTTCCAAACAATTAGTATATCATCCAAATAGATTAAATAAACAACAATTTTATTCCAAAAAGTGGATGTAAAAACATGCCCTGTCTCCCAGTGTGTTAAAACCAGGTTTGCATATATGGGCACATCTTGCCCCCATGGCCACACCAGTTTTTTGTCTGTAATATTCTTCATTCATGTATAAAAAAATTGTTTTCAAGAACTATTTCCATCAATTCTGTCAAGAATCTACATTTTGAGCCTTCCATCCCACTAAATTTTAATAAAGTGGCCTCAAACATTTCCAAACCTTCTATATGTGGAATTACTGTGAATAAATTCACTATGTCTATTGTAGCCATAAAAAAAGTTAGGCCCTATTCTTTCCTTACTTTGTCTTATCAATTCTAGACAGTGCCAGGAATCCTTTAACATGTGTGGTAGTTTGCTAATTGTCTCTTTACAATGAAAATCTATATATGCACCAATGGCCTCTGTCTTGGATCCTCTTGCAGAAACAATGGGACAAAATGGGGGTTCTGTGTATTCTTGTGTATTTTAGGAATTCCGAAAATGGATGGAATAACTGGAAACTCAACTGATAAATAAGAAAACTCATCCTTGTTAATAATTCCATCCATTAAATATTCATATAACAACCAATCAATCTTTGTGTATGCTCTATACATTTCACTTTTACTTACTTTTTCATAGGTGTTACTGTCACCCAACATATTAGTCATCTTATTGTAGTAATCTGTATTTGTCATTATAACTACACCCCCTCCTTTGTCTGGTTTCATGATTCTATAGTTGCCTGACGTAGTTAATTCTCTCAAACAAAATACTTCTGCTGAAGTCAAATTTTGCATATTATATATTTTTTTAGTTGATAATCTCCTAATCTGACTTTCACATAATGCTTCAAAAATGTGAATCATAAAATTCTGTGGGGGTATAAATGTGCTGCTGCGTTTTATAGTGAAGTTGCCAGAATCACAAATGTGATTAGTGTTGTTTGAAAAAAAGATTTTTAAATTCAATATTCTAGTGTACAGTTTTAAATTAATTAACAGTTTGCCTATATCTAGTTTAAAAGAAGGCACAAAAGTAAAACCTCTTCTAAATAAAACCTCTTCTAAATAAAACTAAAAAATCCTTGTCAAACTTTTTGTCCGTAAAGTTATATAAACTGAAACCCCCTTCAGTAACAATGGAACAATAGTTGTCACTATCTGTACTGCCAGAGATTTCGGCTGTTCCATAGTCAAATGCTCGATGTCCATTAATTAATATATTAGTACAGTTAATGTCTAGCAACTGAAGGGCATAATCTGGTGTATTAAAAACATTTTTATCAGTTTGATCTAATACAAAGCATGAACTTATCTGCACCAAGAATTGGCTCTCTGTACTGTTCTTTTCTAATTTCTGTTCTGCTGATAATTGTGACTGCCATAACGCTCTCGTATCCATTCTGATCTCCTGAGAGATGGTTCTTCTGAAAAAAACCCCTGACCTTCCTCTTCAAAAATGTTTTCAACTCTATTTATTGTCTCATTAGGAGGGGGTCTGTTCACTTCTCTACCATAACCAACCTCAGTAGTAGTAGTGTAACATTTCATATTCCTGTATTTTTTAAAATGAGTATAAACCTTCTTATTCTTATAATCAGAAGTGTCTCTACTAAGTTTATGATTTTTAATGTCTAACCCTTTGTTAACAAATTTGTCCATATCTTTAAAAATGTTTTCTAAACGAAACTTGTTGTGTTCACATAACAAATCCTGTTTTATACTTTTGTCTAACAAACACAGTTGTTCATTTAAAGATATCAATTTGTAATTATTGTTACGTATAACAAGCTTTAAAAGTTCCAGTCCAGTTTTGTCAAATAATTCAGTTAGCTCATCAAATAAAACAGTACCTTCTTTGAAACCATAAGGTAATTTAAAAACACGTAGTCCTTTTGGTACTTGTCGAAGTTCCACGGATCTTTCAAGAAATGCGTTATCCATTTGAATTGACTTGTAGGTCCGTACCATAAGTTCGAACTCCTTGAATTGTGTATTAAGACTTCCCATGTCTCTATCCTTCAACTGCTGTCGGTCACATAATGTAGGAGCTGCTAAAAAATGTTTAAGTTCTGTGTAATAAGCTTTGTTTCCTGCTGCTGCATTTAGCATACCTCTGTTCTGTCCGCCCCTAGTGTTCTGCACGGAGTTAGAGCATGGGTCAACTCATGTATCACTTCCTGTGTTGACTCCTCCTCTGGTAGGACTCCTAAAATGATTACTAGCTGACGGTCTATGGAAACTGGTGTTAGGAGTAGAATGCAAAGTATAAAGCTGCTCCTGTGAATCGGAAACTATAATCTCTTTAGTGACCGGGCTCTTCTGCATTCTATCGTGTAGAGCCTTGATGAGTTTTTGTGTTGATTCAAGATGTTCCAAAATTACACGATCCATTTCGATCCAAATAGCAGCAATAAATAGCAATAAATATATTCATTTTGTAGTTAGCAGAGCTAAATAAAATGATTCATTAGAAGTACTGTCACATGATGGTCAGAAATGGTCTTATAAACCCAGGTACCTAGGTTCCTGATATATTTTCATTTTGTACTAGTGGTTCCTGAATACATCTTCATTTCCTACTGGTGTATCATCTATATAGCATGATGAGGGAGGGGTTGTCGAAAAAAAGTAGTGATGCTACACTTTTTAATATTTAGTCTGAGCCCATTAGTACATCAAGTATTTACGACATATAGTTTGTTCTGGAGATTTTGGGTGTCATAGAGTGATTTAATAACAATCCCCACTTTGCAGCTGTCTGCAAAGGTTTTTAGCCTGTGGTCTTGCATCTCTGTTTGGAGAGCTGACAAGTAAATACCAAAAAAGAGTGGTGCCAGCACAAAGCTCCAAGGGACACCACTGGTTACCCTTTATTTTCTGGTGAGGCACCTGCACCTTGCACTTTGTGGGTTCTGTCTTTCACCCAGTTTGGTATAGTATCTACCTTTCACAATTTTAACTGTTTGGGTAAAGTCTGATAATTTTCTTCATATTACACATTATGAGGTAAGTTATAATATGTTCCATGGCTTTGCATATGAGGCTTGCAAGGCTGGTAGATCTGCCATTACCAGGGTGGCTTGTAACACCACCTGTGTGGAGGGACACATCACCCCTGCAGTGCACCATGTGTCAAGAACAAAACAAATAACCAAATTTAGCTTAAATAGCTTAAGGCTTGTTCTGAAAGGGCATATTTAATTATATTAATTAAGAAACCAACTATATTTTTATTTCCAATGGAATAATTATTTTTGGTCTTGCTTAGCACTTACAGTAAATGCTATATAATAGCTGATTGGGAGAGCAAGGGATTCAGATATTTCATGACTTTAAATAGAAGTTTTGAAGATGACGATGGTGCTTAATGTGTTTGCAAGGATATTGACAATGTCTGTTGGGTCAGAATAAGAGGCATCATTATGAATATATTCAGTGCAATGTAGGGTAGCATTTTTTTTTTTTTATTTTTTTAGTTTCCTAACACAGCTAAAGAAGGATTTATAATTATCAGTGTTGATCCATTGACTGAGATAATTGCATTTATTTAGGGAGAGACTTGATTTGGTATTTATACTGACAAGATATAATTTGTACAGGTCACAAGGAGAAACTCCCCACTTTTCTTCAGTGTTGTTGGGGATCATTAACAGACATCTGAACTCCCACTAACTTGAAAAGATGTGACCACTGTTTAATGACTCAACCAGAGAACCACCTCAGTTGCATTTCACCTCTTGTACTGCACTACAGTGTCAGTATTATAATATAAATCAATGTGCTTAATGTGAAGATAGAAACTACAGCCTAACAGCCTAGTACAGGCAAATATACTAACCAGTTAGCCATTTATTATCATGCTGGTAATATGATGTCTCATTTAATGGGGATTATCAGTTGATTGTCTTGCACAGAGCCTCTTGGTGTCAACTGCTGTATTTACTGCAGCAGGCATGGCATTTTTTTAGCTACAATGGTACTGGTAGTGCTGAAACTACAGCTGTCTGTATTGCTTATCCTGCAGCCTTCATGTTTGGAAGTTCATGTACCACTGCAAGACTTTTGTATACACTCCAGAGTTGCACTCATGAATAGGAATGGTGGTTTCAGATGCTAGCAATATAGAAGGTGATGGATCAAAGGGTTAAGGACAAGGGTTCCTCATTTTAATGCACTACTCTGTCAGATAATTATCTGCAAACATGTGGATACATTCTTAGTTGATATGGCAGTGTCTTACCAGATGCAATACTGTATCTGGTAAATGTGGTTATCTGGAAAGCACTGCAGAACTACAATAACAGGTATGAAATGCTTTATCTTCTGTATTTCTGTGATATATATATATATATATATATAAGGTTGTATGTTAGGGCTGGCAACTTAGCACGTAAAAATCAACTGATATATATCTATATATATATATATATATATATATATATATATATATATATATATATAATCCATGGTGGTGGTGCTGTGGTAGCGTTGTCACCTCACATTAAGATGCTGACCGGTTAGACTCTCAGCTAGAGCGTCTTCTGCGTGGAGACATGTGTGAATGGGCGTACCTTCGTTGAAGGTTGTGCGTTAGGGCTGGCAACTCAGCATGTAAAAATCAACTACCAATCATTAGTGGACCGGAGTTCTGTAGTGGCGACCCCTAACCGGGAAAAGCTGAAAGACACAACAATAACATATATATATATATATATATATATATATATATATATATATATATGGATTCATGTTAGATCAAGGAAAATCCACATCCCTGGTGACCGGATCACCAAGACCAGAATGCCAATACCACACATCCCCGACCCGACAATGGTGAGTAGTGCAGAATAGGATGCATTCCCATTTCCGTAATGTGGTGCGATCTTGGAGTTGGTATATTTAAGTGGGGGGTGCAGAGGGGGCTTTCCCCCCTGCTATACAAGTATCTCTTTATTTTTTAAGTGTATTATGGACACGGGAATAAATTCCATTCTGTAATACATTTACTTACCTTTGTCGGGGATGTGTAACATCGACGATCTCGTCTCAGTGATCCAGTTGTCAGGGATTTATATATATATATATATATATATATATATATATATATATATATATATATATATATAAAAGCAGCTTTTATGTGGCAGTCTCTTTGTATGCAGTATACAATACACTTTATTCTCATAATGCATTTGCAAAACTACAGTTTAATAATAACACGTGTATATCATCAATCATATATCCAATCAGCATCTTGTGCAATGACTCAGTTGTGCAGATACATTGTAGGAACAGCAATGAACAGGAAAATTAGACAACATATGTGTTTTTGAATGCATTGATCTACACAACACAGTGAATCAATGCAGCACTGGGAGTGCCCATTTAAAAGATACTCTACTATTTTTTTCTGCATTAATAACACATGCTTTATATAAGGAATATCACACTGACTAGCATGTACAATATATATGTTGCTGCATTTCTTTATTGACCAGTCTAATGGAAATGCCACAGCTATGTTGTATAATCATAACTAACATGCATTGTTACTACAGCCTGTAGGTGAATGGTGAACCTCTGCAACCTGCTCCATACACACCCCTAATTATTCGAGGTGCTCACACTGCAAGTTGTGTTATGAATGATGCACCTAATTGTTAATGTGGTTTATCACCATTTTATTCTGGAGATCAGTGCTAAGTCTTCTGGATAGTCAATCAGGTATGAAGCACCCTGCTGCCCTCTGAATAACCTTGTCTAATGTCTCTGTTAGAGTAATGTCACAAAGAGTATTTCCTGATGATCTGATGCTGGAAAACATCAGCTCACATGACCCGTACATCACTTGCTAGTCTTGATGTCATGCTGAGTTTAAGGTTCTTAGACAAGACAACAGTGCAGTATTGTGAAATCTACAGATATGACTCCTGTGTTGTGATAACCATGAATGCATCAATTTGCCATGCTTAGACACCATGCCTCATAAATTATTGGCTATATAATGTACTATCTGTCTAATATCTTATGCTGTCATTACTCCATTTTTGTAAAAATGTCATTAGTAAATAATATGATTCTGAACTAAGGCTTATTATCTATGGGTCTCATGAGATTTTGAAAACAGGAATCATTTTAGCATTCACCGCTCTGCTTTGATCATGGAATGGAATGCCACTGCATACATTTATGAATGAGATTTCTTATAGTGTGAGAATGATGCCATTGCTACAAAGATGAGTAAAGTGGTGCACCTTTTCCTTAAGCGTTTAATGTACTGTGCTATTTGAGACTGATATTGCAGTTAACAACATATTCCTCTGATGTGAAAGACGAGTAAGGTTTTTGCTTTTATCTGTGACAAACTGCATCTGGGAGGCCATCACCAAGTCTGCACAACGATTCTGTAAAACATATGGTGTTCTGTGGTCATGATTGCACTCAGACTGTTTCAGGTACTGTTATATATTAGACATCTTTCAATTTTCAAAGCTCAGCTTCTCAACTACTTGCTGCAGTAGGAATTATTTAATTGGTATAATTTATATTATACAGTACTTCTTCTCCTAAACAAAACCCTTTGTCCTTACACACACACACACACACACACACACACACACACACACACACACACACACACATCTTTCTATATATATATATATATATATATATATATACATATATATACATATATATATATATATATATATATATACATATATATATGTGTGTGTGTCTATATTTATGTCTATATATCATACACACATGCTCATATATATCTATATATAGCTATATGTCTATTATGTGATCAGAGTCCAACAAAACTACATCTGACAACAAAACGCTATAACAACAAAAACAGCATTCATGGGAAACTACTACCACCAACATGTCACTGCATTACACCAGATCAAAAGCAATGACAATATTTTACAAATCCACAAAACACTGCAATAGTGAATACATATTTTATAAGACACGAATATCAGCTCAAATCCCAGGATCAAGCAGGCAAATACTGTGCATTCATGCAGAGGGACTTGGAGATATTACATGAAAGATGATTTCTTGTACTATACTTGTTTTACTTTACAGTGATCTGTTTCCCATTAATATAATACTGGTCCACCTGTACCAGTACGGATGCTACACACTCAGGAATCAAGCTTTTCAGCTGGGAATAAACAATTGGCATGTCATCTGCAAGAACAAATACAAATGCCTTTAACAGTCAAACTACTGTTACAAGCTTTATGTCAGTATCATGAAAGCCCAGGTTAGCTAGCGCCACATGTACTGGCACATGTGAAACCAGCACCCCTTATTAGTACTCACTCATACACTATATATGCACTTTCAATTGCAGACATAGTAAGGTATCTCTTTTGTATGTGTTCACTTTGGCATCTATACCCCTATCGCACCTGCAGCTCCTTAATTATATAGTCTAAGTCCATGCTCACATAGTCATCATTTCAATGCAGTAGTCAACTACAGCAGACTTATCTGTAGCAGATTGCAATACAACTGTGAATTATAAATATCTATGTCTATTATATATGTATGTATGCTTAAACTCCAAGAAAGACCCAGCTAAGCTAAAGTCTTCACTGTGTGATACCATAAACCACCTGTAGTAGAGACCCATTGGATATATACTAATGATCCCTTAAAGACATACAAGTGTTTTGGCTACATGACTTCTGAATGCACATGACTTTTTACTTTTGAAGTGTTTACTAGTGCATTTAGGCCCTTAAAGTGAAACTCTACTAACAGCTGACATGCCATGTTTCACCCTTTTCCTGAGCTCATCGGTACAGCATACATGGACTTTTTGGCTATACATGAGAAACACAAAGATTAAGGTGAAGCTTGAGGTCTATAAACATTAAGGTGACAGCAAAATATCCCAAATAATATCCAAATCAAAAGGTAGAAAAGGTCACACGAACAAACCACTCAGTTTACACTCCAGTGAAGACCCAGCTAAGCTAGAATCTTTTTTTTGTAATACCTTAAACCTCCTGCACTTGCGGCCCACAAATAAATGCAAATGATCCATAAGGAAATGCCAGTGTTTCAGCTATGTGGCTTCAGAATGGATATGACTTTTCACATTTTACTTTTTAAGTCCTTACTGGTGCATTTAGGCCATTAAAGCTAAACCACTCTAGCTGCAGTCATGATTAGGCCTTAAGATCTGTCTTACCTAATTGTAACCAAATAATCCACTTATGTTCTACTGAATAAGCTTACAAAAAGGGTGAAATATGGAATGATTCATTTTTAAATGACAGTTCCTGTTGCTGTATTTCAATAAGTCCCTCCAACAACTCTCGCACGCGCACACACACACACACACACACACACACACACACACACACATGCGCACACAATCATTCTTTACAAAAATGTAATTTACTTTATACGTGTGTGTGTGTGTGTGTGTGTGTATGTGCGCGCGTGTGTGCGTGTGTGTGTGTGTGTGTGTGTGTGTGTGTGTGTGTGTGTGTGTGTGTGTGTGCGTGTGTGTGTGTGTGTGTGTATGTGTGTATTATTTTATGCAACTTATGTTGAATGCAATGAATTTCTCACAGGAACATAATGAACCTAGACCAGAGTTGTGCCCGAAGAGCAGCACATTCATATTGAACTTGATAGTTACATCTTTTAGTTTGCTTATTTTATAACATTGCAGCTGGTGATATCCAAAGACTTCTTTCATCAGTGATGAAGCTTCAAGGCAGGCAAAAAGAAAAGGGAGTTGACTGGATTGCAAATCTGTCGCAAAGGGTTGCATTCATAAAACTCGGTGATCATCTCAGTGGTATTACATTTTGAGACAACTGTCAAATTCATAATTGCAAACTGGGATTCAAAAACAGGGCTCCAAACAGAGCCCTAATGAATAATTAATGAGCAAAGTTAGCATGCCTTCCTGGATTGCAAGGGAGATTTGTGCATACCTGAGATCCTCAGTATGCCATCACTCTCAACAGCTTAATATGGTAGTGTCTGGCTGAAATAATGACCTCAGAAATAGCTTAGGATATTGTTGAACAAGGTAACATATTAAATACTATAGTCATACAATAGTTTTAGATGCACAGCTTTGCTATAGTAATGGAGTTAAGAAGTCTTTTGTATACCTGTTTGTGCAAGAATTTCTGGATAACTGGAATTACAGTAATGAGACACAAGAGTGTGCCCATAAAAACCTCAGGATACTTTCACAGGCATGTGAAAAATACTGATTTAGGAACAAAACAAAATGTAATGAAAGTCCTGCAAGGGTAACCAAATGAACTGAAAAACTCGAACAATTTAATGGTAACCAATATAGAGAAACAAATGGAATAGAAATATTCAAAAAATCTTCAATGAAACCAAACTGCTATATGTAAATCTGAGTGGAAAATCTCTTAACTGAAAAATGTGAGACTAGAGAAGAATAAAAAAAAAAAAAAGGCTGTGATGTTTTGCACAGACACCTTACTGAATATGCAGTTCCCTTATTGCAAACAGTGTTTAGGATTTGTATTTACTTATTTATTTCATCATCATCATCATCATCATCAGCCCCCTTTTTCCCATTTTCTACATGAGGTTGGGGTATTGTGTTAACTGTCACCATCTCTTATGATTCAGTGCCACACTGCTGCCTTCTTCAACACTCTTGCTTGACTTTTGCAGATCTTCTTTCACACAATCCATCCACCTCTTTGCTGGACATCCTTATTTCCTCTTACCTCCTTCCTGACTGTTCCAAATTTTCTTCACCAAATTGTTTTTTGCTTTTCTGCACATGTCCAAACCACTGTAACCTGTTCTCTTTGAACTTTTCTGCAATTGGAGCTACTTTGGCTTCTGTGCTTATGTCCTCATTTCTTTGTCTGTCCCAAAGTGTGCATCCTACCACCCTTCTCAGACACTTCATTTCCAATACCTCTAGCTTCCTCACCTGCTCTGCCTTTACTGCCCAGATTTTTGTATCACACAGTAGTAATGGTTGTACTACTGCCTCATACACCTTACTTTTCAGCTTCTTTGGCATTCTTCTTTCATAGACTACACTTGCGACTCTATGCTAGTTGGCTGGAACCCCTCTGATTCTAGCTTTGACCTCTTCATTCAGACTTCCTTCCCCTCAACCACCCCTCTCAGATACTTGAAGCCATTTGCCTGTTTCACTATCTTCCCTTCTGTCTCATTTCTCAGCTTCTTCTGATTTTCCCAGTTTTGTGCCATTATCACTGTCTTGCCTCTGCTCAGTTTTATCCTATGGGCCTGCAGTTTTACATTCCATTTCCCTATCCTTTGCAGAAGTTCTTGCTCAGAGTCTGCCTGTAATGCCACATCATCTGCATACAGCAACTTTGTTGATCTATCCCCTCCAGTCTGTTTGCTAATGTAGTCCATCACCAGAATGAACAGCAGTGAGCTCAGAGCTGAACCATGATGTGTAGGCACTCCCACTGGGAACCCCTCTGTGAGGCTAGACACTGTTCATACTTGAGTCATTGGGTCCTTGTGTATAGCCTGCACTAATTATACCAATGTTTCTGGGACTTTAAACCACCACAGTACTGTTCAAATCAGTTTTCTAGGGACCATGTCATATGCTTTTTCCAAGTCTAGGAATGCCAAGTTGGACATTCTTCATCTCTAGCTTCTTCTCAACTGTCTCCATGCACAATTTGGGTCATTCGTACTGCATCCTGATCTGAATCTGAACTGCTCCCATCTTACTTTCTACTACTCTGCATATCCAGTTATCAATCACCCTCTCCAGAACCTTTGTGCAATGTGATAGGAATTTGATGCCTCTATACTACCCACAGATGTGGATGTCCCCTTTGCTCTTGTACTCTGACATGAATATGCTTATTCTCCAGTCATCTGGGATACACCTTTCTTTCCACACTGCTATGAGTACCCTCATGAACCATTTCTCCCCATCTCACACAGCATCTTTATCATATCTGCTGTGACCTCATCTGAGCCTGCTGCTTTCCGTGATTTCATTTTTCCTCAGAGCTATCCCTACTTCTTCCAGAGTAGGTTCCTCTTCTTCTTTCATTGTAGGCTGCTTCTGGGGAAGTACAGATTCTGTGGCGTTTTCTTCATTCAGAAGCTGTTGGCAAAACTTCTTCCATCTGACTTTGATGTCCTGTGAATTGGTGAGCAGGTTGTTGCTAGCATCCCATATGAAAGGTGTCTGACTATCTTTTTTATCTTTCTGTCTTTGCCTTGCAACCTGATATAGTTTCTTTGTGCCACCTACTGAATTACTTTCCAGAAGATGGCAGAGTGCCTCTGATGCCCTATTCTTTCCTATTGCAGCTCCTTTCTTAACTTCTTTGTTAGCCAATCAGTATTCCTTCCTAGCCTGATTGGCCTTTTCTATCTCCCACTTTTTCCTGCATGCCTTCTTCCTGCACTTCTGCGTTCCACCACCAGCTTTCCTTATGTACCTTAGTTCCATACCTGGCTCAGCCACATATCTCTTCTGTAGTCCTCACACATGCTGTTTTGAGGTGCTGCCATTCTTCTTCAACTCCATCTATTTAGCCCTTTTCTTGGGGTGCTAGAGGCCTGAGTAATTCCTTGAACTGTTGTACATTCACTCCAGTCAACTTCCAGGTCTTCAGCCTGGCCTCTGTTGACCTTAGAGCCTTCTCTGACCACTGCTTGCAGCTGATTGTGGCAACCAGTGATTTATGCTGTGGGCCAACATTTTCACTGGTGATAACTTTGGAATCATTGATTTTTACCCCAGTGCCCTTTCCTTTCTAAGAGGAAGTTTACCTGAGCTGCATGTTGGCCACTCTTGTATGTGAACTTGTGACTCTCTCTTTTTCTGAACCATGTGTTGGCGACTAACAAGCTACTTGCCAGACAGAAGTCTAGAATGGCCTTTCCTTCTTTTATTCTGTTGCCCCACCAATGTGGACCCAGGCAGTCCTCAAATCCTGTTCTGTCTGTCCCAGAATGTGCATTCAAGTCACCCATTATCAACACTGATTCCTGTTGTCCTGCTTTATCTAGGAGGTCCTGCAACTGCTGTACTCTTTTCATCACTATCACAACCCTGCTGTGGGGCATAGGCTGCAATTGTGAATACTACCCTATCATTACATTGGAATGATTGGTATAAGTATTTCACTAAATCTGATGATATCCCTCACTGCCTTCTGGATCCTCTCTAATTACCACCCCATTTCTAGCCTTTCCCCCTCTTGAGTAGTAGACTCTGGAACCCAAGCCAAGTGGCTTTGCTGCACTTCCATCTTGTCTCTTGGATATGTAGGATGTCCAGCCTCCTCTGTATCATCATGTCATCCACTTCCAAACTGCATTTTATGTTCATCTTTCACTCAAACACTATCCCAGGTAACCCAGGCTGGGCAAGTAAACACTGGCTGACCAGTGGAGTAGGTCAGAATAGGCCAGGTCCTCAACCCACTTATCACCTGTAACTACCCATGCCCATTTTTGGTGACATTAGTCAACATGACTTAATTACCTAGAGCCATATTTTTACACTGCCAAGTGGCTAGCCCTGCCATGGCACACAGTCTGTGATTTAAGTTCTCCTATCTTGAGGATACTGTGCACCACAGTAGATGCCCTAAGAGGTTGGCCTGTACAACTCTTCCCCCTATAGGGCACCGTGTAGAGTCTGTGCTGCTGCTCACAGCTCCATTCATTGGTGAGTTTGAGATGGAAACACTCATCATGTTTTTCGGAGGTGGGAAGATCCCACAGAGACCCAAACAAATGTTTGGTCAGAGGTCAGGATTGAACCTTGTACCTTGTACATGGGAGGCAAAGAACTTAACCATTATGCCAACTATTTATTTATTAGCATGTTTATTGTTTTATATTTGTCCATGGAGAGGGGGCATTTCAGCCATAGACTAACAGTTCAGAAATTTCAAAGGAAAACAAAATGAAGGTTAAAAAGTTTAGAATTATATGTAATGGAACAGATTGCAAATAATTTGAAAATGGAGTAGTTGCATAGCTGGAAAAATCAACATGTGAACAGTTTATACACATTTACACAGATGATATGAGAGAGATGTCAGTATTAAAAAAGATGTGTGAATAACTGCAATTACAGACAGAAGAGGAACAGTTGGTGTTTGGTATTCTCTAGAGTAGTGGTGGTGTGCGGTAGCATTGTCACCTCACAGTAAGACATTGCCCTGTTCGATTCTCAGCTAGAGTGTCTTCTGTGTGGAGACATGCATGAATGGGCATACCTTCATTGAAGGTTGTGTGTCAGGGCCGGTAAAAATCTACTGCCAATCATTAGCGGACTGGAGTTCCACTGTGGCGACCCCTAACCGGGAAAAGCCGAAAGACACAACAAGTGTGGATATATGAGAGGAAGTATGTAAGAGTATAATTAGAAGAATCTGTACAATGAGTATATGTTATAGGTGGATAACTGAAGCAAGTGCAAGAAGTGCACATTTTTTCATAAAGATTAATAGTTTTATTCTGCATTAATTATAAATGGTATGTTATTGTTTTTTCTACGAGGGGTTCACATAATCTGGGCACAAAGCTAGAGAGGGTATGCTTGCTAGAGGACAGTAAGTCTGTTGGTCTTGTAAATATATGGTTGCATTGTTAGTCTGTGAAAGAAGTTGAAATAGAGTGTTTTTGATGGCAAATGTTTGACTAACAGGATTGTTGCAGTCACTATATGTTTGTATGTACTAAAAAGAGAATTAGTAGGCCTGCATGCTCTCTGACAGGAAACCAGTTAATCCACTCATGAGTTATGGAGGTCACTGATGCTTTTTATAATTAACATTGTAGGATATGTTACCTAAAGCACTCTTTTCTTTTAGAGCTGGAAAAATGTGAACTTTTGTGGTAATCAAAGAGATTGGAGTTGTTTAGATTTTAAATTAGTAAAATGAGGGGGTATCTTTAGGTAAAAATCAAGGGTTACACTGAGATATATGAATGTGAAGACACACTGCACATGTTGGTTATTGTTTGATAAGCTGTTACGAATAAGTAGTTTGTTTAGTTTTTTGTTGTTTACCAAAGAACATCGCTTGTTTTCTGTTTAGACAAGTTGTTTAAGGAGCAGTGATGGTTAAAAGTTACTACAAGAGTTCATTGAAAGTAAGTGTTCTTTGAAAGTCGTGGCTTTGTTGAAGAATATAATTCCTTTAGCATGAAGTATGATACTGCATGGCTTTAGATTGTAGAAAATGAAGTAATGAAAACACTGACTAGTATAAGAGCAAGTGCAGAGTCTTTGTGGAACACCTGTAGTGACTTTGTGACAGAAATAATTGTTTTATTTAATGGATAATGTTCTGTTTAAGAGATAGTTGGATAGCTGGAAAGCTAGGCTAAGACTGATGATTCAAAATCTGAGAATGTGACTGATCAAACAATGGGACACTTATAATGTGGCCTTTATTTGCATTGGTTAGCATACTGCAAGTAAGCATGTCTAAGGTGGTGCAGTTACTTCTTCAGTTTATGAAGTCATATTGATGTGAAGCTAGAATGCTGTATTGATATAAGAATTAGGTAAATTCCTTATGTAATCCAGGAGTATGCCTATGTGAGGTAGAAGGGAGGAAGGATGAATAGTCATAAGCACTGGAAGGTTTGGAACATTTTGGGAATGTGGTGAAAACTGCTTTTCTCTAAATACATTTCCAATATGTTTGGAGATGAAATCCTCATTTTGCTTAAGACATCAAGGAAAGAGACCATCTGAACTAGGATAACTATGGCTAGGTAAATATTGTATTAGTTTGTTTCTCTTTGATTAATTTACTTTAGGTAGAACAAAGTCCGTAGTAGGTATGAGTTTTGGGTATTTGGATATTTAGAACAACTGTTTAGGAGATTTGCTGCCTTCCTTCTCAGAAAGACCTAAGGTTTGTGGAAGCAGATTCTTCAATGTTGTGATGATAAGCAGCTTTCATGCATCTGATTGCTTTCTAAACTTGATCATGAAGAGTATATAAGTAGCTTGGTCAAGAATGCTGTGACCTTGTTTGCAAATTTTCCAGGTATTGCCCCATTTCTTGAGAAGGTGCTGTGGGACTTCATGGTAGTTATGAGGCTTAGCAAAGGTTTTTGGTAATAGATTTGATTGTGGCTGCTAAGTAGGATTGTATTTAAGAAGGAGGCTGTTTCACTAACATTATTTAATATATTGAAAGCAGGTCATTGAAGGTTGTTAATAGTATTCTCAATGGTTTGATTTGTGTAATTGTTAGAATTGTTTAGAATTGTTGCTTCAAGTTTGGATGGTAGGCGGTTTAGGTTCTTTTATTACATAATTAAATGATATAGTATAATGATCACTTATGTTTTGAGGGTGCACTATTCCTTGATAAATTTGCGCTAATGTAAATTCTGATTGGAAGCTATTTAGTGTATACTTATTATTCACTATAAATTTAGTGTTTAGACCCTTAGAATAAGGAGGCATAAGTTAATTGGCTTCAATAAGATTTGTGAATAATTTCTTGGAGACTAGTGGATAGTATACAGTAGCAATGGCTAGGGTAAAGTTATTTTATTGTCTGTGTATTTTTGTTAATTAGGAGGACTCTTTATGAGTTGTGTGCTTTTTGATGTTCCAATATGGTAAACTTCACGTATTGTAAACATTTTATGGGATTCTCTCCCATGGTACTGAAGTGGGAAGCTTGGAAAGCCTGTAAACCAAATTAGTATTAATTTATGTTTGTCATGAGTGCACTCTTCTCCTGTATACATCTGTATACTTTTTTCCTAAATGGGTATTAGTATCTTAATTTTTATTTATTTATTTATTTATTTATTTTACGGTTGGATATAGATTTGCATTATCAGAATGATCAGAATATATTAAATTACATTTAATTGGTTTATTATCCAATTTAGGATAAACAGATTTTATTTTTTTACTGAAGTAAGCTGATTTTGACCTATTATGTTGCACTCACATCTTCAGACAGAAAATGCCTCAAGATAGGTAAGAGTGGGCCAGAGAAGACTTTATCTGCATCACATAGTTCTGGAAAATACAGAGGAGTGACTATTCTGAAACAGAAAATGGCAGATTACAAAGTTAAATAGGAATGGCCAGATGAAGAGGGGAAAATTGAGGCCTTCAATGTCCTTTTGGTGGACTATGACAGGGGAAATACAGGAGGGAAAAGGGATAGAGAGATTAACTGCAGAGTTTAAAAAGGAAGAAGTAATGATAACAAAAACAAGTATAATGCAAAAATCATATTACTGTGAAACCATTCTTTAAAACTGGACATGGTGAGGGATAGTGTATAAGCCGATGTATAAAAATATGAGACAGAGATAGAAGAACAAAGTGACAAAAAAAGGGAAACAAAAATATAGATGTATGAAAATAATAAAGCAAAAGTTAAAATGATATTATTTCTTAAAGGAAAGAAAGACAAGGTGTTCCATTATTTAGGAAAATAAGTAAAAAATAAGAGAAAGAAGTATGGACGCTATCGTACATAGTAAAGGAGACAAAAATACAAACAAGAAGCTATTACTGAGTCAGTAGAGAAATTTGTAGGGAAAAATGTATGACATGAAGAAATGGACGGAGAAGAATGGAAAGAAAAGAAAATGTGAAAAAGTAAAGAAATTTAATGAAATTATATAAGAATAGTAGAAACAGAAAAGGTGGCAAAAGAAGGTAAGAATGAATCAGCATCAGGATTGAATGGGTATGAGTATAATAAGGAAATGAATAAAATGACTGGATTGTAATGGAAGGAGACATTTGGTTGGAATGATACAATTTATATGAGAAATATGAAAGAAAATGTACAAAACTTGGAGGCCTAAGACTCTTCAGAAAAAAAAACTTTAATACTACAGTATCTCTGGTATTAAAGGAAGAGGGGTGAAGAAAATGTTAATTATAATGAAAGATGTAGTAGAGATGATATTGAGAGAAAATAAAAAAGTAAGACTGGTACCATAAAGCCAGTTATAAAGTGAGTCATGAAGCAATGTGGCAGATTTTAGAGGCATGTAGTATAGGAAAAAAAAACATTAATGTAATAAATACATGTTATAAAAATTAATGTTAGCAGGTTGTGATAAATGTATGTAGATGGATGGGAAATAATTATTAAGAGAGAAGCAAAATAGAGATGCCTGATGAGCATTCTGTTTTTTTTTTGTATTAGCAATTATTGCAGTAGTATAGACATGCAGACATGTATGAACAAAATGAGGGAGGCATGATGAAAGATGGAAAAAAAATGTTATCATACCAAAATATGTGACATGCAGACGATTTAGTTCTAATAACAAAAACAACTGCTAGAGAAGTGTGATTGTAATAACAATTTAACCATTTTAGAAAATCTGGTTAGCAGTTAAATAAAATGAAGTGTAAGAGAATTGGTGATGTAAAAAATGGAATATAGTTCACAAGAAAGGAAATAATAATTCTGTTAGTCATTGAGTATAAAAGTGTAACACATAAAAGCAGAGGGCGATTTGAAGTAAAATATTGTTGGCTTGGTAGAAAAGTTTTTATGTATCATTTGAGAAAAAAACTATATATATATATATATATATATATATATATATATATATATATATATATATATACATATACATGGATAGCTATATGGGTCTACTTCACATAACTGAAAACCCATTTGACTGACTTTCATTTCACCGAGACCAAACAACCTAATTTTCAAAATACTGAAAACTCATTTGACTGAATCTCATTTCACTGAATTATAAGCCATAGACATGAAGAGTGGTACAGGATATGTAAGAGGGTAGTGTGACAGCAGTGAGGTCTGCGGTGGGTGTGACGGATGCATTTAAGGTGGAGGTGGTATTACGTCAAGGATCAGCTCTGAGCCCTTTCTTATTTGCAATGGTGACAGACAGGTTGACAGTCGAGATCAGACAGGAGTCCCTGTGGACTATGATGTTTGCAGATGACATTCTGATCTGTAGTAACAGTAGGGAACAGGTGGAGGAGACCCTGGAGAGGTGGAGATATGCTCTAGAGAGAAGAGGAATGAATGTCAGCTGGACTAAGACAGAATATATGTGTGTGAATGAGAGGGAGGATAGAGGAATGGTGAAGATGCAGGGAATAGAGGTGGCAAAGGTGGATGAGTTTAAGTACTTTGGATCAACAGTTCAGACTAATGGTGAGTGTGAAAGAGAGGTGAAGAAGAGAGTACAGGCAGAATGGAGTGGGTGGAGAAGAGTGTCGGGAGTGATTTGTGACAGATGAGTACCAGTAAGAGTGAAAGGGAAGGTGTACAAGAGGTTATTGAGACCTGTTATGTTATATGGGTTGGAGACAGTGGCAATGACAAAAAGGCAGGAGTCAGAGCTGGACTTGGCAGAGTTAAAGATGTTAAGATTTGCACTGGGTGTGACGAGGGTGGACATGATTAGGAATAAGTATATTAGAGGGTAAGCCCAGGTTGGAAGGTTTGGAGAGAAAGCCAGAGAGGCAAGATTACATTGGTTTGGACATGTGCTGAGGAGGGATGCAGAGTATATTGGGAAAAAGATGCTAAGGATGAAGCTGACAGGTAGCAGGAAAAGAGGAAGGCCTAAGATAAGGTTTATGGATGTGGTGAGAGAGGACATGCAGGTGGTTGGTATGACAGAGCAAGATGCAGAGGACAGGAAGAAATGGAAACAGATGATCCGCTGTGGCGACCCCTAACGGGAGCAGCCGAAAGAAGAAGATAGGCCATAGACATGATGTGGGTTTCCATTAACCTGTGACTTGTTTGTGATAAAAATAATTTCTGTAACGTACAGTGCTGACTGTCAGAATACCGATAGTCACATAGAACATAGTGTTGTAGTGTTTTTAAATGTGGGTATGTCTCTTTGCATTTTTATGGAAAGTATCTAAAGTAATATGGCAGATGTTTTGTGCATTTCCAGCAGTAGTGGCAGTGTGTAGAGTACTGTAAGGCAAGTAAAAGGTATATTCCCTTTTCCCTATTGTAGTACGATCCTGGAGTTAGTATATATAGTTAGATGGTGGGGGGGCACAGCCCCCCACATTGGGGGGTGTGGGTGGCATAGCCCTGCCACTTACTTTGGTTTTATATTGTTTGGCTTCTGTTAAGAGGGTAAGTAAGTAGCTTTTAATTTCTGGAAAGAAGTAGTTATTAGTGCTGTGAGTATGTTTGTTTATGGTTTAACGTTTGTTTTTTTTTTTTTTAAATTTAGCATTGTAAGCTTTCGGTGAAATGAGATTCAGTCAAATGAGTTTTCAGTATTTTGAAAATTAGGTGATTTGGCCTTGGTGAAATTAAAGTCAGTCAAATGGGTTTTAGGTGATGTGAAGTAGACCCATATGTTATATATACATATGACCAGGATTCACGTAACCTCCGTGTGAGAGTTATAACTCATACACGGAGGCTGCAGTTAAACGGAGTGATGTCAGCATGCTCTGCAAATTCATGAGAGCGTGCTGAATCACACCTAAGTCTAACACGGTCCGTGTAAGACATGTGGGGGCGTGTCCGTAGGCTGATCCCTGCAAGCGGACACGCCCCCATAAGTGTAAAGGTGTCCAAAGTAGACACCCACAACAGAGTCCACGGAAATGTGAATAAACACAACACAACACATGCTCCTACAGACTATTAAACATAAAACAATCTAAATGAACATGTCATATTTTTTTTTAAATTGTAACAATGTTTAACCGTGAATGCGCTCGTTTGCGCGGGCGTGCCCATAGTGCAGCTACAGTTAGCAGTCAATGGGAAAGCATATAAGAACTAAATATGCAAAATAAGCCAGGAAGCAATAGTGTAGTGGTAGAGATGCCGGCTGCAGAGCAGGCATTCATGGTTCGAGCCCCCACAACACAAAATTTTTTTTTTATGCAAAATAAGCAGGAAACAAGTCCCTGACACATATGTACACATAAAACCAGAATATATGTAAAATGCAATGAAATAGCCCATTTATATTGAATAAATGTGAGCTAAGAAATGAATAGAAACTGCCAGATGTGCCCATAGCTGAGCTACAGTTCAACAGAGTGAGTGTATGTGCCCGTAGATAAGCATTGGTTTAACTGGTGCAAAATGAGTGCCCGTAGCTGAGCAGTGGTTTACCATGCTAAATATATGTGCCCCTAACTGAGCTGAGCGGAATATGCGTGCCGATAGCCAAATGAGGCTTAAACCAGCGTACCCCGTTTGCGCGGAGCTGCGCAACGCGCAAACAAGCTAACCGATGGGCAACGTTGAGCAAGCCGTATCACAACTGCCCCTACACAGACACACCCCACAACATGTCTAGACAGTCATGAAAAATAAAAAGCAGTGGGCAGCTTCGAACCCAGGATACTATACACCATAGTCAAGGTACAGAACCACTAAGCCATGACAGCAGTACCTAGAAATGCAATAATAGCTCATATATAGGAATGAATACAAACTACAGCATGACAATGCAGGTTTACTGAAGTTGATACAATTCCAAAATGGCCAATCACAGATATGTGCGGGAAAAACGGACTATATAAGCCCCATAGGCAGGAATACACAGCATAAACGATTGTAGAACAGACCTGCAGGCAGAATGTCAGGTGTAGGAGAGGGTAGTCGCTTTCGAGCGCAGAGGTGGGGTGTTGAGGAGTCCAGGTACATGGCCTGGCTCCTAGTCCACAACCATGAGGCCCAACTCATGCAGGGCCAGGTCCTCTGGGGAGCGTACAGGGCTGAGGCGTGGGACCAGTTGGCTCATGAACTCACCAGTGCCACAGGAATTCCAAGGACAGGTGAGCAGGTCCGTCAACACCATGCGGACCTGTGAGACACAAGCAGGACCAACTGAACCTTTGGATCCAGGAGGCCCGGCAATCACCCAACGCCCCACCACTGAGTAAGTAACAATTAATTATGTATGTAGAAAGTTAAACTACCTGAAATTATGGAGATGTGTATTCCAATATTACTTCATTTATATTACAGCTGCAGGTGTCCGTTCTGCGAACTGCAGAGCCTATGCCGATAGGCTGGTGCGGTTGCACCACCAGGCAGGTCAGTAATCCACTACTAGTAACTGTAAAGATATATAAATGTATGACAGTCAGCAAAAGAGTGCAGTGTAGCCAGGAAGGAATTAAATCTGCAAGTAACAGTGTGAAAGTGTATGCAAGTATTGCCTGATTACAACAGTTCCCAGCCTGTAAGTGTAAACTAAACATGAAACTGTCCAACATATATTTTGAAATAAAACTGCCCTGCCTGTAAGAAAATAGTGCACAACCTGCAGCAGCATGTAAAGTATAGCTGCAGAAGAGGATGAAATCACATGTGTGAAATATATCCCTGTGGAAATACTGAAACATGACAGAAGTGAGGCTGCTGGAAAGAACTGTAATAACTACTGTTAAAACATGTCAATAAAGCCTAGAAGTACCAGTCTGAATAGTAACATGAAAGCAAGTGAGAGAGTGTGAGAAAGTGTCAGGAATACAGCAATACAGTAGTAATAACCCCTGAATAAACTATACTGCAGTTAGGACAGAATTAAATGCATGTGAGACTCAGAACCAAGCAGCAAAATCTGTTCAAAGTGTTGCTGCATGTGGAATGTGTACACCAAAATCTGGATATGTTGCTCCCAGTCTGAAATACGCAGATAGGATGATTGTCTGATATACCAAACATCCACACTTGTCTACAAGTATATAAAGCAAAAGTAACAGGATGATGTATCTGAACAAAGCTCGATATGAATGTGTATGAACAGCAAGAAAATGTAGATTGATGTTGCAGTAACAGTCCCATCTGCAAGGTTAAGTAGTTAACATATAGGACACTGTAGTTAGAACAGTAGTGTGTATATAACTGTAGCTATTAGAAATGTACAGCATATGTATTTGTATTCAAAGGTGTTAATATTACTGTATTTACCCCACCCTCTAACCACCTATAACCCATTCCACGTGAAAATGGTATGTGCAATCACAATTAACACCCCTGGACGTCTGTCCTGTTGGGTCATATATATTTGCATGTCTGTTGATGCATCTACCCTGTTCATACATCCACACCTGATGGCCTGTTGCCATCAATCAACCCTGCATGTTGTTGGACTGTGTATTACTGTTCAAATTATGCATGTGTTATGCACGCTGTTCAATGGTGTGAATATCTGGGTGTTTGGTTAATGGGAATACTAATGCATGCTGTTACAACTAACTGTGAATGGTATTATATGTCACTAACCCAAACTGTCATGACATAATGCAAAACATAGAACGACAGGGAAGGCGGGTTCCGGCGGACCCACCTCTCCCACCTCAGCTGGCAAGTGCACCTGGCACTAGTGCCGAGTCCGGACCCTTCTCCGGTGGCCCTGTGCCACCTGCGGGTGGAAGCACTGCAGGGGATGGGGCTCACCCCCCTCTGCAAGTGTGGCTGGAGGAGATCCACCACTCACCCTCCGTAGTGTCTGGACTGTGGTGCGTAGGGAGATTCGGGACTCTGTCCTTGAGCCCCTATGCCAGCTCGAGGCATGGGTGGCGCAACTAATGGGCTTGCCCGTTGCCCCGCCTACACAGCCCCCAGCACAGCCCCGTCCTGGGCAGTGAAGGGACAGTGGCAACTGCCTATGGGTGGGGATATCAGTTCCACTGTTGCCATCTGTGGGCTCATGGGCTCTGGATATCCAAACCTCCATCCCCGTCATTTGTGTAACCCCCCCCACACATGTCATACACCGCCCCTGTATGCGTCTTGTTTGTCTTGTCTGTTTACCTACCCAGCCTACCTCCCCATCTGAACCAACTGCCTTCACCTGACATACCACTCTTACCTGAAAAAAAAAAAAAAGGGCACTCTGTACCCACAAAAAAATTACGCCCCATACATAGCTGCCCATTCCGCACACATGTCCACTGGACATGGACCCTATCAATTACAATTGGCTGTACAACAAGTATTATTGTTGTCCTGACACCTCTCCCAGGGTGGAAGGTTTCAAATGTCACACCAAATTACATACATATGCACAGCTGTTGCTGCTGAAGAAATGGGCAGCTATGGGCCTTACCTACATCCCTCCTGCACATCCCAAGCTTGTTTCCCTACTGTCTTACCCTCTTTGTGACCCCTTTTCACCACTTTCCTGTCTCCCATTTTCTTTTCTTTCAAAGAAAATAAGCTGGTGTCGCCAGAGTAAGCACCGTTAAGCAGTTGTAAGCGGGTGTCTTGTGAGCTTACCGCCAGTGCTTGCATCGTGAGCTCCGCAAACCAGCGCTAGCCGGTTACAACTGCTTAAAAGTGCCTTAGTCACTGTGATTGACAGGTCCTGTACTCAGTTCAAAAGAAAAATAAACTCCCACTGTCAGTCCCGAACCCAGGAAACACTAGTCTGTACAACCTACCACTAAGCCATGACTCTCATACAAACATAATGTGTTAAAATAAATATAACCTGTAAAAGTAGGGATGAATGTAAAGTGAATATAGGATGTGTAGTACACAAAGCATGTAACTGAAAATAAATGTCAAAAACAATGGATATCCATAATAGTAGTGTGTGAAAATAAACAACCATGCTAGTTGGCAGCCTGTAGATAATAAGGTCAGTTAAAGTACATAGATATATGTATGCATATGTACACATATATATATAGATATATATATATATATATATAGATATATATACAGTCAATGTGCGTACACACTTGCTACAGGGAACATTTAAGAGGAATGGAGAAATGTGAATATACAACACAGCCTGAAGCAGGAGAGAGATACTAACCTTTACACTCACAGAACACTGTCCACAGCATACCAGCATGGTCCCCGCCCACACAATGTGAAAGGGCAACGCCTATCACACATACCCTTTTATAGCAGTGATCTGAAATCACAGTGAGAACTGCAATCAGTACACAACTGGCTGTATGCAATTAGCAAATGCTGGCCTCCAATTGGTGCAGAGGCCATCACATGAACCTATGCAGATACCTGCAAAAGCATCCAGTGCTAACACTCCCAACATGCAATAAGTTAATTGCATTGTCTGTAAGCAGACAGAGGGAGGCTGAGAAGTTGAAGAGAAAGAGAGAGAGAGAGAGAGATCACACAAAAAAAAAACTGTGACCCTCTCTACCCTGAAGCTGTCAGCACTGAGAGTGATAGCAGCAGCAAGCAGAAGCTGTGGAATGCAACCAGCTGCGACAAACAGAGGTAATGCAAGGTAGCAGGTTAACAGTGTGCATACTGTCAACCCTCCAAATGTGTCATAGGTCTGTATCTATAGGTATGTCCATGTGATATGTTGTGTGTATGTAGTTCCAACAAAAGGGGATGACCACACATCACATGTCAAGCAGTGATAGGCCAGGATCCTGGCAGCATGTGTCTGTGCGTTGGGCTAGCAATGGCTGTAGTGACCGCTTTGACATGTCAGCCAGGCCCACATGTCAGGATCAGCCCATCCCAAAGGCACACTGGCTGGGAACAAGTGTCTGCAGGTACCTGATGTCACTGCACATGCATCCCCTACTGCATTAACCCATAGCGTAGCAGACCAGGCCCATTATGCATATGATGTGGTAATCCCCAGGGTCAGTTGAGGTGCCCCACTAGTGTTGTGGGACCACCGTCACTGCATGCCACTGTCCAGGTACATATCCTGTACGGCCCAGATAAACTATTAGTGTTACATGCGGTGGTATGTCCCCTCAGAGTTCTGGTAGCACACATCCAGGGGGACCACGAGGTCACAGGGATGCTGTGTGTTCCGCTCTGCCGAGGGCGGCCCCCACCTGGACATGTGCGATGATAGTGATGTTACATGCATCTGTGATAAATATCCAAAAGGTGAGGGAGAGGGAGGGGGGATATGTGCACCACACATGTCTGCAGGAATGTAGCCAATATGCATGTGTCAGGTGAATGTTAAATAGGTGTGGACTAACACAGAGCATATCTGAAGCATGTGGTCCGTATGTGTAACATAACTGAAGAAGGCCCCGTGGTCATCCACAGTGTTCTTGTCTATCACCCTCCCAGAGTAGGCTGTGGCTGTTGTTATGACGGACTGTAGCATAGTACCAGTGCTGACCACAGATGCCTACCCTCAATGTGAATGTGCACTGCCCTGCAGTAACCTCCTCTTATTGTTATACAGTCTGCCTCTGTCTGGGGTCCACTGGACAGGATGCCTAACCGTTGTGCATAGGGTCTGGGGTAGACATGTGTGTGCAAGTGCCATGCAATCTGCAGCATGTATGTGGTAAGCATTTGCAAAGGGGCCAGCAGTGTAGCTTGTGGCTTCCACTGGCACAGTGTGCTGCATGGATAACATCCCAGTCCCAGCAAGTGAATAACTGTCTGACCACATACATATCAATGTAGTCCACTGTACTGGTGGTGGTGGTGGGATATGTATATCCAGGCTGAGTAACGTATGTCTACATCAGAGTAGTGGACGGTGTCCCACATACAGTACCTTGGACTGGACCCCCAGAGTGAGGTTGTGCATGGCACCTGTCAGTGTGTGCTGAATGATGGGGCATGCTACTACGTAGTGTGGAATGTGGCAGGTATTGTTGCACAGGTGTTCGCTGAGCACTGATATCTGGCCATGCACCCGTGTATCCGCCATGACACACACACATGCAACATATGGGAGTAGTAGTATATCACTACACATGCATATCATGTATAGTATGTGTGCCATACATTGCTGTCATCGTCCGCTGATATCCTGTCTGTGTTCTCTTCCAGGGAGATGGCGTGACAGCATAACCCCGCCTACTCTGTTGCGGAGGATGAGGAGATCCACCGGAGCCTGGTGCGGGAGTATGACATCCTGTTTTCCCGCACCAGTCAGAACCAGCAGGAGAGGGCCGCACTGTGGCAAGACCTGGTCCATAGGGTAAATGAAATTGGCACACATAACAGGACATTTGAGCAGGTACGACATCACTGCAGTGATTTAATACGAACTGTCCGGCAGCGTGCAGCAGATATCCACAGGCAACAGGTCGCCACAGGAGGTGGGGTGGCCACACAACCCCCCCTCACCAGACTGGAGGGGCTACTCCTAAGTGTTGTGGCTCCAGCCCCGGAACACCAACAGCAGTACACCTGCATTATGATGGAGGCTGGTTCCACACAGCAGCACGACATGGAGCGTGCAGGTAAATGCCATATGTACACCTGACTGTTCTGTACACTGGAACATATGCAATATCAATGGGACAGATGTGCCCACTAACATTAATCTCATCATTTCTGCAGGTCCCTCCAGGGTTACAGAGAGACAGGCCATCCATGCTGGTGAGTGTGTTTAACATAACCTATAATAGTCCTGATAATTCTAGTAACAGTAGTGTAACTCAGTACTGCTCTGTGTGTATACTGCAGGGCGTGCATGTGTGCATGTGTGCAGGTGTGTCAGTACCCATGTGTGCATGTGTGCCTGCGTCCAGTTGTGCATGTGTGCCTGTGTCCATGTGTGCATGTGTGCCTGTGTCCACGTGTGCATGTGTGCATGTGTGCCTGTGTCCATGTGTGCATGTGTGCCTGTGTCCACGTGTGCATGTGTGCCTGTGTCCACGTGTGCATGTGTGCATGTGTGCCTGTGTCCATGTGTGCATGTGTGCATATGTCCATGTGTGCATGTGTGCATGTGGACATGTGTCCATGTGTACACGTGACCATGTGTGCATGTGTGCATGTGAACATGTGTGCATGTGTGCATGTGTGCATGTGTCCATGTGTGCATGTGTCCACATGTGCATGTGTGCATGTGTCCATGTGTGCATGTGTCCACGTGTGCATGTGTGCATGTGTGCATGTGTGCATGTGTGCATGTGTCCAGGTGTGCATGTGTGTATGAGTGCATCACTGGTAACAATGTCTGGAGAATGTAAACTGTGTTTCCTGTCTTCATCCCACAGGTTCTGGGGCTGCTCTGGTGACCTGCAGCAGGGAACCTGAAACCTGCGCCACGGCTACTGGTGATGATGATATATGTGTAATGGTACAGGAAGGTGTGTCAGGGTCTGCCATTGGTCAGTCAATTGACAGTACACAGCTGTCAACCCCATCATTGCGCACAGTCATCCTGCCTATACATCCTATGTCACCACTGTCCCTAGGTGATGGACAGGATACAGCGGGCATAGACCAGGGTAATGTGGTACCTGTGGCACATGCATCCCCACACAGCAGCCATGGGCAGGGTCCTCCAATGGTACCACACAGACAGTTGCCCATGGGTTCTCGTGGGAGCATCCGTGGGCGTACTGCCCCTGGCCGACGTGCCCAAAGAGGTCTGTCAACCTCAGCGATGTTTCGGACTGTCATGCAGGCTCAGTCACGTATGGAAAGGTACACCAGACAGGGTCTGAGGGAGCTCAGAGCATGCCGCACAGCCATGATGGACAGTATGCGTGGCATTGCGGATGCTATCCGTAACTTCACCGATGTCATAGACAGACGTTGTGGGGACATATTACAGCAGTTCCACAACCAGATGTCCATGAGCCAGGGCAATGGTGGGCGTCTGCGGCGTCGACGTGGCTGTATGCCAGCAGCCACAGCAGCTGGCAGTCGGCGTGGACGGCAACAGGCTCGCACACGCCCCCATAGTGCCAGCAGCAGCTCCAGCAATGCTGGGTCTGTGCTGTCATCGGAACGCCCCAGGAGACCACATGAATGTGGCCCTGGACAGTCCCAACAGGGACATGTGTCCAGTCAACACACACCCGCTTCTGATGACAGTACCCAGTCAGGCATTGTACTGGATACGGTCCGTAGCACCCCTGCCAGGCACAGGTACCGTGTCCATGCACGCAGACACTGATCTGTATGGCCTGCCAGGTGCAGTCTGTGGCTGTCCACAAACCCCTGTATATGGCAGCCATGAGGTGGAACTGTGTGCGTGCATACACACATGCGGAATGTTAACACCTAGGGCAACCACATACACGCTCACACTGCAGCAACACTGGCCCACCCTGTACTGCTGCCCCTCACCAACACACATACACACACATGTCAATTGGTGGTATCAGTGGCTGACTCAGGCATACCTAATCCACACCCTGTGCATATGATGACACTGTGCCACCTCTTGTAATCTCCAATATCATTGCAGGAACAGGTAAACACGTTGCTGATGCACAGGGTGACTACATAGACGTGTATTAGTAGTATCATGTTGGTGACAGTACAGTGTGCTGCTATGACTGTGTGTGTACCCCAGCATGCCTGCTGTAGTAACTGTATGAATGTCCTGAATTGTTATCTGCACCCATATTACATACCAAAGCAAAACAGATGCACATAATTGCATGCCGATGATAAGGTTGTCAACAGATAGCCGCATACATGGGTAGCACAGGGGGAAAGCTAACGCAAGTAGTGATATGCAATGGTGGACATGTACAGTAATGGTGTCAAGATGCCCACAACAACTATGCCATGTGTATGTTCACACATGCAGATATGTGTGCAGTACCAATGTTGTCCAGACCACAAATAAGTATGACATAATATCGGTTCCACCATGGCCATCTGTGCTGCGTATTCCTGGGTACATGTTGACAGTGCCTACATATATGCATTGTGAATTACTGCTATTGTTACCCCTTCTTTGTTGTATGATGCAGTACTTCCAGCCCTGTGTACTGTAGCCTTGTTTGCATGCATGTTTGCCTGGGGTGCCCTGGAACACTGCTTACACCTGCAATGCAGGGTTACAGTGCTTCTGTAGACTGCTAGTGACATCTGCATAGCGTACCATATGTATGTCAACCTTACAAATGACAGAACATCACTGTCTGTCCTGCACGCATGTAAGTAGCCTGTGACACATTGCACACGTCTTACCCGGCATATACCCACATGTGCAGTCATATATGTCAGTGCTATGAGACAGAGGCAGTCCACCCACACATACACACCTTCAGTATGTTGTTCCCCATTGGCCCTATGTGTTGGTACACACCATGGCAATCACACTACTAGGGTGGCATGTCCAAAGGTAACCTGTGAATCGCCTCTATGGTCTAGTCGTGGTTTATGTGGGTCATGTGTCATTGTCACAGCTGCCACATGTATGCAGTCAGCCATTACCCTTGGCCAGGTATATACAACACATGTGTGGGATGCCTCCACACAGCCAATCTGGGGACTGGTCTCTCTGAACCCAGTGATGCCATACCCTGTCAGGTGGCATGTCAGATATACTACGTACAGGACAAACGTTAAACCCAGTCCCTGCTGCTACTAATGATAATACCCCTGAAGATGTTCCTGATAGCTTTGACCAGTCCTTTACTGAGACAGTGTAGGCCCTAGCTTGCCATCTACCTCCTAGCTCCCCTGGTCCTGAAAGCAGCACCCCTAGAAATCTACTTGCGTCCAGCTGCCAACCAGTTGCCACTTCACTCCTCCGTACCTTGGTTGTAACAGTGAAACCCACTACACTGTGTGCCGATCAACACCCTGCCAAGTACCTATCAAAACCAGATGATGCTATTGCTTACCCCGTCTCAAAGGTAATCAGAGGTACTATGTTAGAATCGAACTTCACCACCATCTGTGAAATGTCATATGTAATCCCACTTCACACAGGAGGCAGCTCTACTGACGTCTCCACTGATAGGCCAATAGCTATACACTCTCCACATGCAGAGATTATGGTGACTTTCATCATAGACAAGTCATGCACCACCTAGTCCAAACTCGCATTATGGCAAACACTCAGCATGGCGTACGTCCTCATCACAGCAGTCCGTCAGGCCTCCTAGCCTTTACTAACACCATAAGCCATACTTGCAACATCAGTGATGTATCCACAGCCCTCTTTTTGGATAACTCAAAGGCATACAATATGGTTGATCACCAACTTGGACTGCACACCCTGCACAGACTGTCTAGATACTGGAACCTTCCAATGGTGTCAATCCTAGCTGCATGGTCAACAGCAGGCCGGCCTCTGGCAGACCAAACCCTCTAACCGTCTACCTAACACCCACAGAGTACCACAAGGCTCTATGCTAAGGACCTTGCTGTCCTCCATCGTCATTAACGACCATTATACTGTCATCCCAAAGGCCAGCTGTATCCAATATGCTGTATACTCTACTCTGATCTGCTCAGCCACATCTCCAGTAGAGTTATGTTCAGCTACCCAGACCACCTGTAATACAATAGCGAACTGGCTTTCTGAACATCGTCTGATCCTAAACCCCAATCAAACTGAACTGCTGTTATTCCACCAACACGTAGGTCTACCACGTTCACTGTTACCATAACATCAACTGATGGCACAATAATCTACCCTGACCCATAACAACAATTATTAGGTGTCATCATAGACAATAACCTCATATGTGACATACATGTTAACCAGATTAGCCAAGCCATCAATAGAAAGCTAGGGTCACTGTACAGAATTAAAGCCTTCCTAGCCCCTCCAGCTAAAGGTGCCATAGCTCGCTCACACCTTGTTGCAGCCCTTCTGTATGCATCCCCTCTACTCTCACATATGAACAAGACTGTCCTTAACAAGCACTGGATTTGCTACATCCACATTGCCAGGTTTGCCACTGGCCTGCCTGTTAGGACACATCATTGCATCAATCTAAATCAGCTTGGTTGGCTATCAATACCCAGCCTAATACAGTATAACCAACTGATTATGGCCTATAACATCCTGTATAGTCCAGACAATACTCCTCCACTTAAATTACAATCACCCCCTATAACAACCCTAGACCGCTTCGATCCTCTAACATTGTACTACTTCGAACTAGCGAGTCTATTAACACAGCTGGTGATTCTCTCTTTGCAAATCCTGTACGTAGATCCTGGAACCCACTTCCAGCTGATATTACCCTAATGTCCACCTTAGGTCATTTAACAGTAGACCCAAACAACATTTGTCATGTAACTGGCTATGTCAGTGTATCAGGCCTGGCTAACTCAGATGTGTAACCTGTGTGAACCACTGTACTGTGTAAATGCAATTTAATCCTGGCTTGTGCTCAGGTCTAACATTAACCTGTGGAACATGTTGGACCTGCTTACTTATGTAATCTCTGTAAATAATCTGTTTGTACTATGTCATGCTAGTATTCTGTAATGCTGTATCTGCTACCCTCGTAGCTTGTCTCCACGGGCCTACCCTGGGAATGGACATGCATCCAGTTGGGCTATCCCTGTCAACATATGTAGGAAGAATAAATAAAGCAATACATGATATTACAGTGACGACAATACCAGTCAGACATTGACACACACTGACAGCATGCTGAACACACTGGGGCATACGTGGGGACTCAGACTAGCAGCCTGCCTGTGCATCACACACCTCCGCAGCTGGCACACAGGCATATGTTCCGTCAGAATAGAGCACATGCCACACATGGCACGCACATCCCCTGTGCCACACACCCACAGCCTGTAGGGCTACACAACACACCTGCTACAGACGTGTCAGGTACCTGTCATGTGTGCTGCACTGGTGTCCCGCTCAACAGGCTGTATCTGGTGAAGGGCACGGTGATATGACACAGGGGCACTATGGTCCACCACAGCACACATGCATACAGGTCAGACAGAGGCATGGACAGATATGACTCACTCATTGACCATGTCATTGTAGCTGCCTGGGACATACCTTCCTGGATTACATGATAGGGAACATAGAATGGATCTCTCAGCATGTGGCACAGGCCAGTATGAGCCTGATGTTGGTTGCCAACATACTCTCCCCAGGTATTCTACCACTATATGTGGGAAGGCTGTTTGTATGTCTACATCATGCTCAGTCTCCACTGTCATTCATAGGGTATCCACTGGCTGTCAACATCTGCTTACATGCTAGGGAAGCCACATTGATGTTCACGGGTCATCTTGCACGTGACACACATGGCCCGATGTATACTGGCATGGCTCCTTGGTACACACATACTGCCTTATGCTGCAGGACATGGTTTACATAGCGACCTCCGTGGGTATAACACAGGTTAGGACACTAACAGTGCTGCTACACAACTACAGCAGTGTACACCGGAGGATGCATACACCGGACACTGCCCTCACCACGGTGAACTGCAGTGTCTGTGCAGTACCAGATGCATGATTCATTCCTCACAGGTGTTACCCATCACTGACAGGTTATGCCCCTTACCATGCCTGTCGTCCCCTACACATGTAACACACATGGTTAGGGGTGTGGTATCCCAAGTTAGCACAGATACACACACCTCCAGGTTGTTGGCACAGCACAAACCATCAGGGCCTACTCAGGTGCAGCTGACAGTGTGTCGGACTGCCATCTGGTTCATAGCATGGCACACACAACCCTCACATACACAGGAAGACCACCTATCCTCCATAACAACACCGGCAATATGACAGTCCCATGAACTGTGTTTATAAGGCCATACTGCATCCAGCCGAACATTGTGTGTGAGCATTACTGTAGCTACAACACTCTAGCTGAAGAGTTCACAGCATGTGGTCACCGACATGCAGTGGAATGACATGTTACCACTACCACAACAGGTGGGAACATACAGCACCTGTACATTGACTACATGTACACTATATGGGCCAGACCAGATGTGTATCCCCTGCTGTAGGTCTTTCACCATAGACACCCACACTGTATAGGGACATACCACGTGCGGATCCTGCACACTAGGACACACAGTCATATTGGTATACATTGCTAATACCATTTATCCACACAAAGCATGTGTCAGACATGGTAACTACTGCAGGTCACAGGTATTTCTGTGTATGTGTCACACACATACATCATGTGTGCAATGCCATTGCTGGGTTAGGCGATGGCATGCATTGGTATGTACAAACACCCGCACAAGGACATACTGTGTGACACAACCACACGTGATAGTTGTGGGTTACCCAAACATGCCTATCTGTACTCTGACGATGGTAATAGACACAGTAGCAGAGCACACTATTGGCATTACTAGCCAACCAGCCCTGTCTGGCTGTGCTGATAGTGTGGTGACATCCCCTGTGTTTACTGGTGGGGTATGCAGCATCTGGTGTATAGTAGTATTTGCCAAAAGGATCTGTTCCCTCACACTTGCATTTACACACCCTACTACCCCCACACACATGCAAACTTGCCATATGCAGGATTCATTCCCCTACCTACCTATGTCATGACACGTGAGAGTGACGCATTAGCAAAGCGCACTGTTCGGTTTACTAGATAGTTCCTCGTCTCTGGCTATACTTAGAGGGTGCTGACAACATCAGTACTTTGAAAGGGTAATGTGCATCAGGTAGTGTGATCTCCTGATTGCCAAAACTAACATGTTTTTCAGATGGACATGCACACACACAAACTCCCCACATCCAAACACACACACATGCCATTTACAGGTTTCAAATTCCTACCTAACTACATTACGATACTCGGGAGAGACGCATTAGCAGAGTGCGCTATTCACATTACTGGGAGGCTTCCCTTCCCTTGCTGTACTTATAGGGTGCTGACATCATCTGTGTTAAGAAAGGGGCGTCTGCATCCTGTAGTGTGTTCTCCCAGTTGGCAAAAGGAACATTTTCCTCGTACATATCTGCACACACACAGTAACCCCCCCCCCATCCAAACACACACACTTGGCATCTGCAGGATTCAAATCACTACCTAACTATGTTATGACACATGAGACGGATGCATTAGCAGAGCGCGCTATTCGCATTACTGGGAGGCTTCCCTTCTCCTGCTGTACTTATAGGATGCTGACATCATCTGTGTTAAGAAAGGGGCGTGTGCATCCTGTAGTGTGTTCTCCCAGTTGGCTAAAGGAACATTTCTCTCTCACAGCCTTTCACACACATAAACCCCACTCACCCACACACATACACACACACACACACTGAGCATTTGCAGGATTCGACCCCCTACCTAACTATATTATGACACTTGAGGGCGACGCATTAGCAGAGCGCACTATCCGAATTACTGGGCATCTGTTCTACACCTGTAGTATTTCTAGGGTGCTGACATCTTCATTTCCACAGAGGTTTGTGGTTGTCTTACTACCTGTCAGGTGGGGGATAGCATGTATATGCATATGCAGCCACCTACATCAGGGTCAAATGTGCACATCACACTGGCAGGTTATGTTCTATACCATGCTTTGGGACCACAGGACCTGTAACACACAACACTACCAGTCCAGCACACCACACCCACATCCAGGACACACACCTAGCTTCCCTGGGAACAGTGCCAGGATATGCAGGTATTCACATACACCATTCCAGTTGTTAACATCAGGTACAGGCATATTGTGTGTGGGAACTACTCAGGCCTCTACCTCTTTACCCTACCGCCACTACAATTTATGGGTCCATGTGCTATGGCAGAACCACACACCACAGCCACATGGTTTAATACATATTGCACATGTCCATCTGCAATGTGGGTACCCACTGTTCCACACCAGAGGTAGACCACCATTGTTGATACCTGCCCATGTCCACCTTTCCCTGGACATCCATATCCCATCTCCACCCCCAGGCAAGGTTGTCACTGCACACAGACTGTGTTTAGCACAAGCAGACTCTACACTTGTGTAGACTGGGGTGGATGACTTCAGAGGACCCATGCTGGAGGACTATACTGGCCACGCAGCATATTCCTTGACACTTGCATCCTATGAACATGTGTACAGTTTGCATTGGTCATTCAGATATTGGCAAAGGCTCTTGCTACACCCATTGTGCCTATGTTAGGCAGGGCTCGAATGACAAACCCACCTTCATAGGTATCACAAGGGATACGAAACTAAGAGCAATGCTACCCAACGCCAGATATCTAAACCTCCAGATGCGTGCACACAAAACACTCCTTGGCATGGAAAACATCGATATCTGTGCAGTTACAGATGCCTGGTTCAGGGCTACTGAGAGCACACCAGCACTACTGGGTTTAACCCGGTTGATTTCTTTGAAACAGTCACCAAGGCCATTGACGAGGGGAAGGTGGTTCACACAGCCTACCTGGACCTTGCAGAAGCTGTCACAACAATACCCCACTTGTGCATTCTAGTGAAAGTCACCAGCTTAAATATAAGGCCCTATGTCACTAGATGGATTGCACAGTGGCTCAAGGACAGATACCACATAGTTAGCATTGCTGGAGCCATGCCAGACCCCACAACAGTTACGGGTTGTGTCCCACAAGGCTTAGTCCTGGGACCCTCTTGTTGGGTATATTTTATTGGAGGTACAGGCCAACACGGACGGACTGTGGCTGTCCAAATATGCAGATGACTGCAAACAGGCCACCATAATCACCTCTTCAGCGGACACAAGCATCTTCCAAAGGGGCATCATAGCAACAGACATCTTGTGCCAGAGACATGGCCTTCTGCTGAACAGTGTTTAGAAAGGGGAATGTGCATCCTGTAGTCTGTTCACATAGTTGACAAAAGGGACATTGTCTTCACACACACTACCCCCCTCAGACAATCACACACACTTGCCATTCATAGGATTCAAACCCCTACCTAACTATGGGAGGACACTTGAGATGGACGCATTAGCGGAGCGTGCTATTCGCATTAGTGGGAGGTTTCTTTTCTCATGCTTTACTTATTGGGTGCTGACACCATCGGTGTTTAGAAAGGGAATGTGCATCCTGTAATGTGTTTTCCTATTTGCCAAAAGGGACATTACCCTCACACACACAAACCCACCTCAGACAAACACACACACTTGCCATTCACAGGATTCAAACCCCTACCTAACTATGTTATGACACTTGAGACAGATGCATTAACAGAGTGCGCTATTCGCATTACTGGGAGGTTTCTTTTCTCATGCTGTACTTATTGGGTGCTGACATCATTGGTGTTTAGAAAGGGAATGTGCATCCTGTAGTGTGTTTTCCAATTTGCCAAAAGGGACACTTCCCTCACACACACAAACCCATCTCAGACAAACACACACACTTGCCATTCACAGGATTCAAACCGCTACCTAACTATGTTATGACACTTGAGACAGACGCATTAGCGGACCGCGCTATTTGCATTACTGGGAGGTTCCTTTTCTCGTGCTGTACTTATTGGGTGCTGACATCATTGGTGTTTAGAAAGGGAATGTGCATCCTGTAGTGTGTTTTCCAATTTGCCAAAAGGGACATTTCCCTCACACACACCCCCCTCAAAGAAATGCACACACTTGCCATTCACAGGATTCAAACCTGTACCTAACTATATTATGACACTTGAGACAGACGCATTAGCAGAGCACGCTATTCACATTACTGGGAGGTTCCTTTTCTCGTGCTGTACTTATTGGGTGCTGACATCATTGGTGTTTAGAAAGGGAATGTGCATCCTGTAGTGTGTTTTCCAATTTGCCAAAAGGGACACTTCCCTCACACACACAAACCCATCTCAGACAAACACACACACTTGCCATTCACAGGATTCAAACCCCTACCTAACTATGTTATGACACTTGAGACAGACGCATTAGCGGACCGCGCTATTTGCATTACTGGGAGGTTCCTTTTCTCGTGCTGTACTTATTGGGTGCTGACATCATTGGTGTTTAGAAAGGGAATGTGCATCCTGTAGTGTGTTTTCCAATTTGCCAAAAGGGACATTCCCCTCACACACACAAACCCCCCTCAGACAAACACACACACTTGCCCTTCACAGGATTCAAACCCCTACCTAACTATGTTATGACACGTGAGACAGACGCATTAGCAGAGTGCGCTATTCACATTACTGGGAGGCTTATTTTCTCCTGCTGTACTTATTGGGTGCTGACATCATTGGTGTTTAGAAAGGGAATGTGCATCCTGTAGTGTGTTTTCCTATTTGCCAAAAGGGACATTCCTCTCCCACAGACTTACACACACACCAACCCCACTCACACACACACTGAACATTGGCAGGATTTGAAACCCCTACCTAACCATGTTATGACACTTGAGACGGACGCATTAGCAGAGCGCGCTATTCGGATTACTGGAAAGCTTCTTTTCTCCTGCTGTACTTATTGGGTGCTGACATCATTGGTGTTTAGAAAGGGAATGTGCATCCCGTAGTGTGTTTTCCTATTTGCCAAAAGGGACATTTCTCTCCCACAGACTTACACACACACCAACCCCACTCACACACACACACACACACACTGAGCATTTGCAGGATTTGACACCCCTACCTAACTATGTTATGACACTTGAGACAGACGCATTAGCAGAGTACGCTATTCGGATTACTGGGGAGTTTCTTTTCTCCTGCTGTACTTAGAGGGTGCTGACATCATCTGTGTTTAGAAAGGGGAATGTGCATCCTGTGGGGAGGCAGACACCAAGCACACTCTGGCTAAGCTGTCATTCCCTAGGGCACACAGCCTAGTGTTGACCCTACACCCATATGTTTAATTGTGAAATGCACATTATTTGTTGCTGATAGACTGTTTGCACATCTTTATTGCCATAGCATTCTCTGTTTGTATGAACAACTTGTGCATCTGTGGAAGATGTTTGCATCTGGGAGGGATCCACTATATCACGTATGTCTCTGTAGTCATTTAGCTGTGTGCACTGGGCAGACTGCTATAATGTGGTTGGTTCCTGGAATACAACATAACAATACCAGCTATGTGTGTCCAACTGCTACACCGAGATTTGGCCTAAGTGTGTGAGCATGCCCAGTTCAGCCTTCCCATGGCATGTTGTCAATGTGTGTGAGCATGCCCAGTGTGAGCATTCCATATGTTGGACTCTGCAGCCCACCACATTTGTGGATGAGTGTGAACTTCAACAACTATCACCCGTTTATGGTTGTGTGTTGTGTGTCATGTTGTGTAGTTACGATACAACTGCTTTGTGTGTGAACACAACAGGATTATACTGTGCCTGCAGTGTTTGCATGGGATACTTTGCATACAGTTGTCAACATCCTTTCACACTGACCTAACACTGTAGTACTGTATAGTGTACTGGTAGTACTTTGACTGTGGTGGGCAGTATCCTAGGCTTTACTGCTATCACTGCTTTACATTTTGATAGTGGGCACAACAGCCTGGTTACGGGCCAGTTGTGTACATCTGACCATGTTGCATTCTGTTCAGATATGAACTACTTAAACCAGGCTTGTCCAACATTGGTAGCGTATTCCACAACATAGGTGTACATTTGCAAACACTAGAGATGTGCCCTAGTCCATGTGTAATGCTATTTGGAGAGTATGTTTGTCCTTCAACACACATTGTACGTGGAGTTTGCCATGACATATGTCATGGTTAGTATACTGTGCCTCTGTCTACCTGTGACATGACAGTGGTACCCAGGATAAATCTACCATCTCCCATCCACTCATCAGGGTTCCTATTGAGGAAGATTGATATGTGACTCTATGGGTAGCCTGTGCTGGGGGTGGCTTCTGTGTTATGGAGCACACAGTACAGCTTGTCCTATGTAAGTCAGTGCTGGGGTTCAGGTCTCTAATGTGCATGGCTCACTGCCATTCAGATTGTACAAGGTGCAGCATGTTCATTGATGCCAGCGACACAGGCAACACATGGCATCTGTGCAAGCTCTTTGATACTCCTGATGAGGTACTGTTGAGGACTTTACAGTTGATGGAGGTGTCTGCTGAGGTACATCCCACAGGGGCTATTGTAGTCAATTGTACCGCTGATGAAGGATGACTGCAGAGCCACAATGACCTCCCCTTATCTAGATCTGACAGCCTTTGTGAGTAGGTGGGTATATGGTATGTTCCTGTAAACACTACAGCACATGTTTGTCCAATGCAGGATATCTATCACCTTGTGTCCCCAGGTCTCTCATTACATGTTAACTACATAATGGGTTCACACCTATGTGGTAATTGGTGGGCACTTACTGTATATCCACGGGGGTTGACTATACACGTTTCTGCACTTAGCTTGCTGACATGGCTATGACACCAGTTGTCTGTTTCTATGTGGCCCTTTTGTGGGATGCTTGTGTCAGCTTGTGGATCATATGTGGTGAGCAGTTTGTAGTCCTCTGCAGACATGTTCGGACACAGTCCTTCCATGTTTGCCTGTACCTATGGGACATATATACCAGACGAGGGTGTTCCCAGGACAAAGCCTTGTGGGATGCCAGTTATATCTGGTTTGTAGTCTGACATGGCTGCAGCATGTCTGACCATGTCTGTTCTGTCCTTGGTCTGGTTTGCAACCCCTCTACTGACATGTGGGTTTATATTTAAGCTGGTGAGCCTATCTGTAATGAACACATAGGGTATTGTATAGAAGCCTTTGCAAGGTCCAGATATACTGTGTGGAGCACATTGCCCTCATCAATGACTTTAATGGCTGTTTCAATTGAGTCTAACATGGTTAGAGGCAGGATCTGCACTTGGGAAGGCCACACTGGGTTGGGTCCGGTGTCAGTAGGTCCCCAATATCTTTATGTCTGTGGTACATGCTGATCCTTTCCATAGCTGTGCAAACCGATCTTCTCAGGATTCTGGGGTAGTAGTGTTCAGTATCCATTCAGGCAACACCTTTGTTGAGAAGGACCACTGTTGTTGTACACTGCTCTTTGGGTACATATTCTGTAGTAAGGCTGACATTGAGCAGTAGTGTGGTTTGGCATTCCATTCATCTTGGAGTCCATGTTGCACTAAGCCCAGGACAACATCTCATACCATTGCTGCTGTGTGTTTTGCTTTGTAGATGTTGGCTGTTACCTCAGCATCTGCAATGTCAGGGGGCCAGCAGTCTTCTGGGATAGATATTCTGCATTGGGGGGGGGTTGCACTGCACCTGTCAGGATGTATGTGGGCAATATGTGTGTGTGTTTGTGATATTTGTGTGATTCAGGGCATATCTGTGAATTCCCAACATGGTTCCTACCTTCAGTTGTGAAAGCCTTGGGATTATCCTTAGTGTCCTGTACAATTTGTATCTTCATAGGTTCATAGGGTCATACTAGGCTATCCACCCTGGGCATTTGTTGGCCTAGCCAGAGTGTGTGTGGCTTTTGACACCCCTTGCTATGTGCATATTATGGCCATTTATGTTTTGCTTGGCTGTGCCTCTGTCTGGACATGACACAGTGACGACCCCAGTGTAACTCTACAATCATCCATCCACTTGGCAAGATTCCTGTTGAAGAGTGTCAGTGAGGGGCTCTGCCTAACATGGAATGGGATTCTGGTCCAGGGTGTGGGGAGCCTCTGGATTATGTATCTGTCCCACCAGCACATCCTATTTCATTATTTGTTGAGGTTGACCTCTCTCCCTCTCACAGCTCCGATGGATTTGTGTTTTCTGGGGTGGAGCATGTCCATTACTCCTGTGTTGGGCATGGCCTCCTACAACAGGCATGCAATGCCTCTGTGTAGGCAGTATGTGACTGGATTCAGCTGGGGTGTCTACAGCCAGGCAGCATATGACATGTATTTGTGACCCTTTATCCTCTTGATGAGGTACCTTTGAGGTCTTTCTAACTGCTGCAGGTGTCAGGTAAGGTACATCCCATATGAGGCATTGTACTGGATTATGGGTGTGATTGGGGAAAAGTATGGGGGACACAATGACCTCTGTTGCTGTAGATGTGACTCCTTTCCTGCTACGGTGTCAAATGTAGACAGTCTTCCTAGCCACATTGGCAATGTGGGTGTCACATAACAGGTTACTGTCCACTTGTGTCCCTAGGTCCCTGGTTACTCTTTCTATACATACTGGTTTACCACCTATGTGGTAATTAGTGGTACCTTGTTTGTTATTTGGTGGGACATTCATACTGCCCATTGTCTTCAGGACAGCTGGGTGGGGTTATTGTGTGTGAGAGTGCGGTCTGTAGCATGCTACAGACTGCACAGCAGTCTTGCCTACAGTTAGTTGCACATGTGTGAACTCCAATGCCTTGTGCATTGTCAGTTACCTGGACGTATGGGTGTCTGTGCTGACTACGGATACTCACCCTCCTTTTATGTTTCGTTCCAGGTTTTGGGGCCATGACACATGATACATGGTATAACCTGGTAGTGCTGGTGTGCTGTCAGGAGGCTTGCAGCAGGTTTCTGTCACTGCACAGACATCGATGTTCTCCATTCTGGGGATGGCCTCGGAAGCTTGCATATTGGGGTGTACACATCTGGCATTGGTCAGCATTTCCCTTATGTTTCTTCCCACTTATGTTTTCTAGGGTGGTGGGTCAGTCTTTTCAGCCTTGCCTACAAAAGGCTCTATGGAGGTGGCAAAGGCCTTATCCAATATTCAGACGCCCGGGGTAACAGGTGCAGGCCATCCCAAGGACAGCTGCGTGGCTTGTCAAGCATGACATCCCAAGCGGACAGACATTGCATCCCCTTGGAATAACACCAGTAAGTGTGCCACTTGCTATGACTGATCATTCCATGTTTGTACTGTGGCATTACTCTTGGTAAGGGTAGGATGCTGCGAACGGTGAGTGTCATACTGGCCTGGACTACATAATCAGATAGCTCATCTATGTCTCTTTTCATGTAGTCTAGGGCGGTACATCTCAGGTCATTCACACCAGCATGGACTATGACTGCATCATATTTCTACTTGCTTTGGAGTGACCTACATACTTCTGTTATGTGGCATATTGTGGCAGCCTACAGGCAGCTTACTGAACCCTTTCCCTTGTTCAGTCTGTGGTGCGGCACAGCAGTGTGTCTGACTATGGAGTCACCTATTACAACTGTATCAGGCATGTTGTTTCTCCTTCTGGCCTGTGACTGTTTGGCACACCAGCTTTGTGTGCTATGTGTTGCATGTGCTATGTTTGGAGGCTGTTTGATTGGATGTCTGCTTTAGAGGCCTCTGTTGGTGTGCTGTGTTTGTAATTTGTGCCTCCGGGAATGTTTGTCTGTGTTTATGTGTTTGGTTTGCAGTTGTGATAGGTCTATGTGGGACTGTGTTTGTGGTGTGTGTTGTTACCTTCTCCTACTGACTTGTTTTGGGAGTACTGAGTTGAGGGAGCTCAGCCTCCAGTTTGGATGGATGGTTGCATCTCTCACATATGTTTGTATTTCTTGGGTGGTGTTGGGGGTTGTCTGTGTACTTGGGGCAGGTGTGACATTGCCTCAGGATTCACAGATTCCACTTGTTGTGGCTGGCCTTAGTGGATTGCATGTGTGGACAGATTTTATTGCCATACTACTGATCAGTGATTACTTCATTGTTCATGTTTGCTCTATCATGTAGTAGCTTCCTCATTCTCTTGCATGTTTTCGTTATGGCTGGTGTCCACCATGCCAGATTTAGGCACTGTGTCTTGTTTTAATTTAGGACTGCATAATCCAAGCATTCCTGGCAGTATTCATGGAATGGCTGTATTACAGGTTCTGAGGTGTGGCCCATATTTTGCACCTGCACGGGACCTTTAATGGATTCCACATCAGTTTGGAGGAGTGCAGATATTGCTTAACACATGTTTTCCACTGTGGTTTCCTGGCCAGGGACTGTGGTCAGGATTTGTATATCCAGTGTGATTACTCTATGGTCTGGTTTTACCAGTGAGCAATACACTTCTCATCTTGACATCCAGTACCCATGTTGCTGATTATCACATCCAGTATGCTTACCCCTCTTGTGGGAGTGGTATGTTGTTCCTGGGCCTTTTGGTTTGTGGATACTATGAACCTTTGTCCGACACTGTTGGAGCTAGTATAATGCTCCCAGTCTATGTCTGGGTATTTGCAGTCACCCAATATAATGTGGGTTTGAGGACTTGATATATTCATGTATTCCAGCATAGGCTGGATGCAGTTCCTGGTGTTGGGACAGTAGTCTGTAGCAGGCTATACACTGGGGGGCAGTTGCAGCCACTGTTACTTGGGCATGGCTAGTCCATGCTGCTTTTTGTTGTGGTACCGACATGGGGGTGTGGTTATCCTTGAGAATTCTTGCTAGTCACCATCATTTTGTAGCTTGGTCCGAGTTCTGAGGCTGTACAGCACAGTATGAGGTGTAACCTGGTAGTGTTAGGGTGCTGTTGTGAGCCTTGCCTCAGTTTTCTGTTACACCACAGTTATCAACATTCACCATACTGGGTGTGTTTAGACTGCATGCATCTTGCTGATTCAACTTATCCCTTATCTTATTCTTATCCCTTCTGGTACCTCTGGAGATAGGTTTGTGTTTTGAGCCTTACCTATTCAGGGTGCACTGTGGGTGACAACAGCCTTTGCCAGTATCCATACGGCCTGCACTGATAGGTGCACGCCAGTCCTGGCAGGTGGTGCATCTTGTCAAGCTCAGCATGTCATCCCAGACTGGCACACATTGGGTCCCCTTCGGATAACTGCGATACTTCAGGCAATTGTTGCACTTGGTCATCTCGTTGTCATGTTGTGGCATGATACTTGGTGAGGGTAGGATGTTAGTCAGGGTCCTCAGGTGTGCATATGGTACTTGGTGTTACATTACTTAACACATAGCATTCATGCCTCAGGTGGTGCAGCAGGGCTGCCTCTGTCGGATGCGCATATTACACTTCCCTGTACATGTTTGAGAGCAGGTTGTGTCACGTTAGGCATCCATTTTACTATATGAGTGAGTCAGAGAGGGGTATCATTCCCAGGGTTCCTACTGAGCCAGTGTATGTGCTATGCGTTGCCTCTTTGCCAAGGCCAGGGCATACTAGGCACGCCTCCTTCTGCCTACTGGGGCAGGCTCAGTTTGTTCCTCCTCAGAGTCACGCTCTGCCTGTGATGGCCTTGGCAATGGTGGGGGGCTGTTTGTCCCTGCCCTATGCTGGTCCTGCTGCAGCTGTTTTTGCAGGATCATATTATGTAGCATGGCACATACCATGACAATTTGGGTACATGTAGTTGGTGTGTACTGCAAGGCTCCACCAGATGTGTCCAGACACCGGAACCATGACTTGAGCAGCCCAAACACACGCTCTATCACATTACGTGTTTGTGCGTGTGCCTCATTATGGCGTTCCTGTTCAGGTGTGTGTGCGTTTCTGATGGGTGTCATCAGCCACGGCTCCAGTGCATAACCTGCATCCCCCACTAGGTGTCCGTGTGGGATGTCCCCATTGGCAAATGTCTGGTACAGCTGCGTCAGATGCCAGATGTGGGAATCGTGATAACTCCCAGGGCAGCCAGCACACACATTCATTATTATTCCCTGGGCATCACACACGACCTGGCAGTTGATGGAGGGGAAGCCCTTGCGGTTTATGTAGGCCCTACCCCGCTCTCCTGCTGGTGCTTTGATGCGTATGTGCGTGCAGACTATAGCACCCAGTACCTCAGGGTATTCCGCTATTTGCTGGAAGAGACGCATATTGCTGGCCAATACCTCACGGGCATTGGGGAAATATACATGATCACCGACATGTACTGACATGGCATCCAGGAACTGGTGTAGTACCCTGGAGGCTGATGCCTGTGATATCCCCATCATATCGCCAGTTGGTCTCTGGAAGGTACCTGTTGCTAGTATTCTTAGGCCAACACATACCTTGGTTTCCACTGGGATGGGTTCCCCTCTGTTGATTCTGTGTGTGAGGCGTGGCCTGCACAGCTCAACAATCTGCTGCAGGAGCTCTCTGTCCACTCTATAGCGCTCTAAAATCTCCAGCTCGTGTAACCCGTGGTAGGTGACCCTGGGCCTGTACACTCTTCTCCGTCTCCTCACTGTGGGTTGTCTGGCACCTTCTGCATTGTCACCACCCTCAGCAAGTCGCCTATGTCTCATTATGACAGCTATGGCAGCCCCTAGCATTTCTGCTCTGAGTTCAGCTTTTTCAGTTTTCACTTCTATTAGCTTACTCCTGTCTTGCAGTGTCTCTTAATGAGAACATCCTGCACTACTGTTTGCAGAGTTTTAAGTGCTGGGCTGGGCTACTATTCTGCCTGTGTAATTGCCTGCTTCTAATTATTTTCACCTGCTAGCTTCAGCAGTTATCCCTGCTAGCTTCCTATTAATTCTGTTGCTTCCTTTTTCCTCTCTGTTTCCTCAGGGGGAGCAGGTTGCATACTATGTGAAACACGCTCACAGTGGCTTACACATGCGCACACGTGCTTACACGGTTAAGGATCTTCTTATTCAGGTTTACACGCGCGTACACCCGTGCAAACACTGTTACACGTCTGCCAACAGCCTCCTATATCCTCAGACTGCCTTACACACGCGCACACCCGCGCAAACAGTGTTAAACATCTCCCAACACGCTCCCACATGCTCACACTGCCTTACACGAGCGCACACTGCCTTACTCGCGCTTCATTGCGCGCACACGTGTGCATGCACGGCCAGCAAGAAACTTTGGTCTAGGTAACAGTGTACACCTTCCATTTCTTGTCTTTCCATGACTTCTCTAGTGGCACACCTCTTTCCATGATCTGTGCCTGTCATCTGTCATGTTACACTGGCCTCCAATGAACTGCGTTTCTGTCTACCATTCCCCCCTGTGATGTCACCTATCTCCTACTCTATTCTCCCCCTTTTCTATCTCTTACACTACTCAGACAGTGCTCATTTGCTATGTGACTGTGGGATTCAGTATCCTAACCCTCATTTACATGAGATTGCCTACTAATGCTTAGTTACATGTCTTAGACTCAGCTTCCCCCCTTAGCAACCACTACACGGTGGCCATGTTGGTTTTTGTCTGCTGGTCCCTGCATTGTCATTCCATGTATTGCATTAAACCCACATTTGTGGGTTTATAACCTTCTTTTTTATAGTTTTATACAGCGCAGCCCGTTTGCGTGGGGCTGCGCTGGGTTTAAACATCGGCAATTTCCGAAAAAAAAAACATTATTTTTATATTTTTGCATCGGGTTATCTTGCCAATGGCCACATATTTGGCCATTGACATGCTACCTGACTCATATGCAACCTTTTTTTGGAGCTGACATCGCTCCATTGTTGATTTTGCAGAGATGTACTCAGTTGTCAACTGAGTACATTTCTGCAGCTAAAACGTCTCCTACACGGACTGGTTTCTGCTTCGTGGATCGCTAATATACCTCATTTGCATACCTTTCGGATGCAAGTGAGGTATTTAGCATGTCCACGCCCAGTCCGTGTAAGAGACGTTTTGGCTGGTCTCTTACACGGAGTTTAGGGCTGTTCCTGGATCGCGAGGCTTGCATGGAGTGTTGCACGTCTCTTACACTCCGTGCAAGCCTTCGTGAATCCTGCCCATATATCTATATATATACATATATATATATATATATATATATATATATATATATATATATATTACGAAAAATAGCATATCTAGGGGAGATATATATGTCCCTCACTGAAATTCAAAAGTGATTTTTTTATTTTCATTTTGGGGCCCAAGGCTGAACCCAGTGAGAAAAGTTATAATTTATAATAAAAAAAGAAGTTGGTTTGAATATAAAATCCAGTAATACATTTAGCATCTATACTTTTATTTTGGTTAATAAGACAGGATAAAGAAAGAGAAAAATAAATGATAGGAAGATATTATACAAAAAATGTTTGGAGAAATGGAAAAGAGAAGAAAAGTAAAGAACAGAGGATGGAAGAAAATAATATGTGAATAAAATGAAATTTTGGAAGTTAACAGTAAGTGATGTTGAGGTGAAAGTAATGGCATATTATTCTTTTGAAAAGTGTTTTTGTGTATCCCTGGAAGGAATTACACAGAGATGAAAAATGGCAATAAAAGACTGAAGATGAGAAAAAGGTTTGAAAATGTTGTTAGATTTTTTGTGGAACATTTTAGTAGATAATTTATTTGTGAAAGGAAATATGAAATATAAGGTAATGAGGAAAGGAAATGTGTTGTTTGCCACGAAGGAAAAACAAAATATTGTTTTTGGATTGAAAAAAGAAAAAAATTTGTGAAAATGTAAAAATTAATATAGATAGGAAGGAATTTATTGTACAAATATGAAAATTATATGATTTGGAAAGTTAGATAAAGTAAAAAAAATGTGTCATGAATAAATGGGGTAAAGTATTGTTTACAGCAATATGGGCGACATGGAAAAATGTGTGGGGGGGTTGTAATATAACAAGCTAAAGGAAGATGATGATGTATTTACCTGGAATAAGAAAATGGTTGTGAAAGAAAGGCTAGAGGAATAGATAGTAAGTTTATTTATTTATTTATTTTAGTTTATTTTACATTTGTTGACTGGCATAGTCCGACTGGATACTTGTCCTTTTTCAGCGGAGGCCTGGGGAGAAAAGCTCCAGCATACATACAGAAAAGAAATATCAAAACATACATACTAAAAATAAATTCATTATACATATTAAGGAAGGTTACAGAATCAGCTTCAGGCAATCAAATTATACAATCTGTCATAATTAATATTATGTATTGATGTGGACTAACAAATTAAGTCACGACTAGGGTTGCAAGTAAGAAATATTAGAGACAATTATAGACAGGGAGTTAGTTGGAATTTGAACAGAGTCATAACCAATGTATTTTAAAATACTGCTTGAGATTCTTTTTAAATTGAGCTAGAGAGGGTTCAAAAGTAAGGTCAGTGGGGAGAGAGTTCCAAATTTTGCCTACAGAGTTGGCAAACAGAGAATTTCTGGCTGAGTTGTTGGAAATTAATGTTTGAACAAGCAGTTTGTTAGACGAGCAAAGTGGCCTAGGGTTACTATAGAGGTGGATAATATTTTTAAGTGCAGGCATATTTTTGGGTTGATTGAGAACTTTGTGCGCCACTATAAGCTGGTTGTGGCTATGTAGTTCAAGCCACCCAAGATGTTTTAGGTTATGACAGTGGTGCATCCTGTAGAGCATGCCAGTGGCAAATCTTGCAATGTGATTATAGCAGGCAGACAGCATACTAAGATCATATTTGTTCAGATAAGTGAGTAAAGGAGAGGCATAAAGTAGGGTAGAGAGTAGGTGAGAGTGGGCAATAGCTGTTCGTCAAAGGAAAAATATACTTTAAAAATGATCAATACATGGTAGGTTCAGGTTAAGGCACTTTAATCTTGCAGCAAGGAGACAAAAACATGCTAATACAGAGTTTGTCTAACTAAAATCAGGAAGTAAATACATTTTTATACACTTTCTAACAAGACATTGCCTACCAAGCTGATGTAGCAGATTACAAGTTTTAACATCATCATTACATAGCAGCTGTTTATCCATAATTTTCTGCTTGCACTATTAATTTTATGAAAAAACTTCCTAAGAAAAACAACGTGGCCTTGGTGACCCCGGTTTCCCACTATGTTATGTTTCTATTCAAGGTACTACACCAATTTGAGCACAAAGCAAGTACAGATTATTCAAGCAGTCCTTTGTCTTATGAATCTCTTCTTTTCCGCAGCTGTGCATGTTCTCATAACACAAACAGAGCTGATTGTTCAAAATCATAACATTATAGAATATAGTATTGTTTCATTTATTACTTCCTGACCTAGCAGATAATCACCTGCTTCTCAGTACATTTCCAAAAGGCATAAACATGGATTTTGCTGTGCTAGCAATTACTAGGTCAGGGGGCATCTTGCAAGTTTCATAAAGCATACTGCATTTTCAAAAAGCATCTTATAATTTCATAAAGCATACTGCATTTTCAAAAAGCATCTTATAATTTCATACAGAATTAGGCTGTATATAAAATAGAATGAAAACGTGTTAATTCTTTTAGCTTCTAATAAGCATTAGACATGTACATTAATGCATATTTCTCTGACATTTCCCCCCTGTTAATACTTTTTATTCTATTTTCAAAAGCATAAACAGTTTACTTCTTCTCCTAACCTCTTCCATTCCGGATTTGCAGTTAAGAGAGTCATGTAGTTTAAACTTATGAAAGCATTTCAGTTTTCAACAACTCTTCAATTTCAGTACTTTGATACAAAGTTTCAGAAACTGACATATCTATAAAATCTTTGATTAACATTTTCATGCAGAGAATACCACAACAAATGCATGCTCCTAATAAGAGTAATCCCACACAAATGGCAATCAGGATGTTCATTAGGATGGAACCCCACCCCCCAAACAAATTCTGGAAAAAGTCCGTCAGAGGGTTTGGGCCTGGTTTGGTCATGGTCGACACTTGCTGGATCACCTCAAGATGGTCGTTTATCTTGTGCTGGTTGTCAGGAATATATGAACAGCATTCTTCTTTGATTAAAGCGCACGTACCACCTCTCGCTGCTAGGGTGAAGTCAAGAGCCATGCGGTTTTGAAGTACCACAGTTCTCATAGCATTCAGTTCATCAGTCACTAATTCGAGAGCAGAAAAAGTTGCATTGCTCATAACTTCAAGAAGTTTAGACAGTTTTCTCAGCTCCCAAATTGATTTCACTGTGCCATATGCAGGGGCTATGCCTGCCCATGATATAATAGTGTCACTCAAGTCCATATGTGTCAGTTTATCTTTGTTTTACACGGAATTATGGTTTCTCCACTCTGCTTCGATTCGTCCCACTGGATTCTTGGGTCTCTTGATTGTACTTCTAGGTTTACTGCTAACCTCTCTGATGTTTCAAATTTTCCCCTGAAGCAAAGCTGCAGTGAGTCGTATGGCCGGAACCAGGTAACCCAAAAAACAACTGCCGGACCAATTCTCAGGTAGCCATTTATATGCTTTTTTCCCACAAACAAAATAACAATTCTCTACTTTAGTATTGATATATGCTCGCCCTGCATGAAACATCTTTTTGTCAATAATAGAAAGTTGCATCAAAAGAACAGGATTATGCTGTATTTCACTAACAGTTCTCTTCATTTTTTCAAAATATGAGTCATAGTTCGTATCACAGATAGTTTCTGCCTTATTAGCCTTAATATAACATTTATAAGAAACAGTCACATTGCAATTGCTCCAACCCACCTGAATAGTGTCATTTTTATAAAAACATACAATCCCTTTTTGTGTAACAGGTAGGTACAATGCTATTTTGTCTTGTGATTTCACAGGTGTAGTATCAAAAATCAAGTTTTCCCAGGTCTCTTTGACCCCTAGGGGGACAGCAGTCATCAATAATCCCCCGTATGCTGTTGGTATAGCTGTGCAAATCCAGCAGTTCAAAACATTAAAAGTCTCAGCATACACATATTTAATTGCTTGGTAAGTGTTAAAGTTTGGATGCCAGTCTATGAGTAATGAATCACGTTTGTTCAGTTCAACTGTTGTGGCTGGAAAAAGGAAAGGCCACAGCAAAAAGATCATTGTTATCAGTATAGCTATCAGAATAATCATGCAAATTTTCTGAGGTTGTTCTGCATCCCTGTTTACTCTATACCTGGTCATTTTGTTCTTGTTGTACAACAGTAACAAGGTTTTTGTCCAGTTCAAAGTTTTTAACTAATTTACAGTGTGTCAGATGAATCCAGGACGCTCACTCTGCGATCTTGACTGCAGTGGGTGTTGACAGTAGCACCTGATATGGTCCCTCCCACTTCGGAGAACTCCAATTCTTTTTCTTCACGACTTTCACCCAGACCCACGTGTCTGGGACTACTGCTGCTTCCGATGGCCTGGCTTGTTCTTTATCTGAAACAGAGTTTAACTGCAATAGTTTGTTATTCAAAAATCACCTTATATATTCTGCAAGTGAACTGTCAGCCTCCTGGTCTGCAGGCATGAGAGGTTTCCACTGAGGTGTATAATATGCCCTCCCAAACAAAATTTCAAAAGGAGTTAACCCTTTTACATTTGGAACAGTTCTTATACTCAACAGTGCCAGAGGCAGACAGTGCACCCAGTTCTTTTGTGTCTCACTAATCAATTTCCTAAGTTTATTTTTCAAAACTCCATTATGCCTCTCTACTAATCCTGCAGATTGGGGGTGGTATGCACAATGGTTTTTCAGAGAAATCCCAAAATAATGGCTCAATTGTTGTATAGTTTGATTTACAAAGTGTGTGCCATTGTCACTATAAATCTTTTCTGGTATGCCAAATCTAGGAATAATTTCTTTAACGAGGACTTTTGCAACAGTAGCTGCATCTGGATTTTTAGCTGGAAAAGCTTCCACCCATTTGGAAAACATATCTATAATGACAAGGCAGTACTTCTTATTTTCACATTTGTTCAGCTCTGTAAAATCCATACAGATAGTATGGAATGGATACGTTGGTGTAGGGAAACTCCCTTGCTTAGGCTTCAGTGCCCCCTGTGTATGATGCTTGTTACAAACATGGCATGCTGCACAGAAATTTTTTGTGTAGTTTGTAAATCCATACGTTGTAAACACTCGATTCACTAACTGTACCATCCCCTCTGTTGAGACATGGCACTGGCCCATGGCTCAACAAAGCTGCATATCTAAACAAGTTAGATGGTAAAATCGGTTTTCTCTCTTTGGAGATGTACAGCCCTTTCTCAAGAATTGCTCCTCGTTTTATCCATTTTTGTTTTTCTACATTTGTAGTAAGTGTTTGCATTGTTTTTAACATTTCTAAGTCTAAATTCTCAGATGGTTGTAATTCCTCACTCAAAAGAAATACTTCTGAAGCTGAAGCTGCTTGCTTTGCAGCTGTATCAGCTCTCGCATTACCTTTTGAAATCTTATCCTGTTGTTTGGTATGAGCTACGCATTTACAAATAGCTACTTTCTGAGGTAACTGAATAGAGTCTAACAAATCTAAAATAAATTGCGCATGATTAATTGGTTTACCAGTAGATGTTATCATTCCTCTATTTTTCCACTGCTGCGCAAAAACATGTACAGTAGAAAAAGCATACTGGCTGTCAGTAAAAATGTTCACTCATTTACCCTTTGCCAAGGTACATGCCCTTGTTAAAGCAATCAATTCTGCTGCTTGTGCAGATAAGTTGTGGTAAAGACTTTGCTTCTAAAATCTCAGTATCAGAAACTACTGCATACCCCACTAGATTCTGTCCTGTAGGACCCCTCCTACACGAGCCGTCCACATAGTATGTCACCTCGGCATCATCCAAGGGAACATCCATGAGATCTTTTCTAGGTAGTGTCTTTTGCTCAATCTCCTGCAAGCAGCAGTGTGGTTTGCCATCTGCAGGGGTTGGGAGCAAGGTTGACGGATTCAAAGTTGTGCATCTTTCAATTGTCATATGAGGTTGGCTCAACAGTATAGTCATACAGGAAAGATGTCTAGCAGGAGAAAGATATGCTACTTTTTCTTGCAGTAAAATAATCGCGACTGCATGAGGCACTCTCAACGTGAGAGGGTGGAATAACACTACTGAGGCTGAAGCCTGCACTGCCATTGCAGCTGCGACTACTGCTTGTACACAGTGGGGCAGGGATCGTGCCACTGGGTCAAGCTGTGATGAATTGTAAGCTATGGGGCATTGTTTGTCCCCATGCTGCTGTGTTAACACTGATGTCATATAACCCTGCTTACAATCTACAGTTTGGAAAAATCGTTTATGATAGTTTGGTAATCCTAAAACTAATGAGGATGCTATCAGTTGTTTCAATTTGCAGAAAGCTGATTCTGTTTCTGGTGTCTACTGTAATAAATCTTGTGCTGCCATAGGCTTCTTGAATATCAAGTTAGTCAGTGGAGCAGATTCCAAGGCAAAGTTTGGAATCCAGCTCCGACAAAAATTAGTAGTACCTAGGAAGGACATCATTTCCTTCTTGGTCGTTGGTTTGGGTGCTTGAAATATTGCTGTTTTTCTGTCTTCATCTAATATTCTGCCCTCTTTGGATATTACATATCCCAGCTATTTGACCTGTTTTTTCCAAAGTTGCAGTTTGTTTTTGTTTACCTTGTGTCCTTGAGTAGCTAGAAATTGTAGTAATGCTATGGTATCTTCTCTGCATTCTTTCTGGGTGGGGGCTGCCAGCAGAATGTCATCTACATAAAGTAAAATCTGGCTGCCTTTCGGTGGGATAAATCCCGCCAGGTTACTTGCCATTTCCTGTGTGAATATTGTTGGACTCACAATATCCCTGTGGTAGTCACGTATATGTATACCTTTTTCCCTGAAATGTAAATGCAAACCAATGTTGGCTGTCAGGGTGCATCAGTATTGAGAAAAACGCATTGCTAATATCTACCACAGAAAAATACTTTTGTTGAGGTTTCAAATCTTTTAATAAGGTGTGTGGATCTGGCACCATAGGTGCCCTAGGTATAACTGCGTCATTTACAGCTTGTAAATCTTGGACCATACGCCATTCTCCATTTGCTTTCCTAACAGGAAATAAGGGTTTATTACATGGTGAATCGGGAGATTCTATCAATACTCCTTCATTAAGTAAGGCTGCTATTATAGGTTTGATTTCTACTTCTGCATCCTTTCTTAAGGGATACTGTCTCTTTTGAGGTCTAAATGCTGACTTTGGCATGATAGTGACTGGTCCTGCTGTACGAATAAGTCCTACATCTGATTTTCCTGTCGACCAGAGAGTCTCTGGTATGTCTCGTAAGGCTTTTTCCTCTTCCTCTAGTAAGAGTGCTACGCAGCTGTCTTCACTTGCCTGCAAGTGTACAGCTGGGTGTGTCTGTGTTATCCAGTTCAACTTCTGCTTTTGTACTCCCTGTTCTGAAAGTTCTAATTCTGTCTGTTTTTCCCACCTTGTGACTTTTTCTCCTAGGTCTGCCCATTTCACATTTTTATCTTTAGTCAAACTCACATGTGGTAATCAATTAGATTTGTAAAGTGCTAGGAATTCCTGGGGCAATGAACAGCTTACTACACTGTTTCCTTCTGTGTCCCAGTATAGATTTCGTAATACTAATCTGTTAGCATGGTTTTTAAACAGTTTTTGCTCATATTCTTTATTAGGTTCTGGTTTGTTACAGTAATATAGAGTGCAATGCAACAAATGCTGTTTATCAGTGTCAAGGGAGGGGGATTTACTGATGGCTACGTTCATCAGTTCTTCGGTTACTGCCCCTGGACCAGTCGTAACCAAGTCCTGGCTGTACCAATAAAATGTTTCACCCTCCGGTCGCACTACAAAAGTATCCATTTGTCGCTGTGCTTCCATACCTTGCATAGTTGGAACTACTGCTATGGCAAATATCTGCATTAGGTCTCTGCCCAAAAGATTTACTGGGCATTTTGCAGAAACAATTTTGCTTTTCTGGGTCATCCCTGAAACAGGGTCAGTTATTGCTATATTGTGGGAGAGTGACTCTCGATACAGCTGTCCATTAGCTGCTTTCACTAATATGTAATCAAGTGATTCTGAATTTTCTGGTAGCTTGGAAGGATGTATCAGGGTCCGTGAAGCCCCTGAGTCACACAGGAATTTAACTTCGCTCCCCTCTACCAAAAGTGTAACTTCCGGTTTTGTATCTGCTAAGTAGAGCTCTAGGCTCAATAATGCCAAGTCTGAAATTTCATTTTCTTCACTATCTGTGATTTCATGCACATCCTCTATTTCTTCTGTCACATTCTCTACTCCTTCTATCACATTTGCACTTGTCTTTTCTTGATTATTCCTTTCTAGTGATTCTTGACTATCATATAGTCAGTCCTCACCCTCCTTGTCTTCTGTGGTTAACTTTTTATTTTGCCTGCAATCCCTTGCTAAATGTCCCTTTTTCCCCGCATTTAAAACATTCACCCCTTTTCTTTCCCTCTTCAAACTCCTCTGATTGTTTATCAGATTGTTTGTTTCCCTGGGCATTTTTCTTACCCTTCTTCCCGGCCTGTACTACAAAGACTTTTGATCTGTCTTCTACTGCAAATACTTGAGTTTTCTTTTTCATTTTGCTATTAAAATGCCTTTCGGCATGTCTTGCATATTCAAGTAATGACTGTAATCTACTTGTACGATGATCTACCATGTGCTTTGTAATAAAGCTGCTAATGGGTGCAATACTGCCTTTCAAAAATGCATTCTTTAGCTGCTGTTCATATGGGGAATCATGTGTTTGGTCTTCAGGTACCTGCATTCCACAATGGTTAATAAAACACTCTAATAATCTGGCATAATATCTATCAACAGTTTTACCTTCTTGTTGTATGCATTGATTAATGCAAGTCCAGTCAGCCCTAGGCTTTCATTTCTTAGAGATTAGGTCTGTCAGACCTTTCACTCTGTTATCCAGTTCTGCGTTACTATGTGGGAGTGGCCTATGTTCTGCGTCACGGGGATTTCAGTTGCCACCGATCATGTGCCAATCTGGACCTACAATCTGTCTGACTACTTCCTCTACTTCCTCTCCATTTAAATGGTAACTTAACCTCATGCCCTGTAAGTCTTCCAAGAATTTTCTAAAATTAACTTTTGGATGGGGAATTCCCTCTGTGGTTTTTCCGGATGTCTTCCGGTGTCCACGGTCTATATACTAGAAGAGTTGGGTCCTGTCCTGCCTGTGGATTTGGTACTACTATGAGTGGACATATCTCTTCTTCACTCATAGCTCGTGAATTTTTATTTATCTCATACAATTCAATATCCCCTCTTAAGTTGCGTGTTCAAGACCTAGTCTTGATAGGATCTCTGACAAACGGTTTTGGTTTCGCAGGGACAGCTGGATATAGCGGAGGTGGATCTGCTTGTCCACTCGCTTCATATTCTGGTAAGGGAAGTGGAGGGGGCGGAGGGGCTGTTGCTATTACCAAGTTATTGTCTTCTTTATCTAAAAACATTGCTTTTGAATTTTTATTCTTTTGTTCCCTGTAGTTTGCTTCCTCAAGCCACCTGTGTGCCTGAGGAACTCCTAATTGGCGTTGCTTTTTTATTTGGCCTTTTGTGTCTGTTTTAAGTTGTTTGACAAGTTTGATAAGTGAAGGTTTATCTAAATTACCATCAAATTTGTATTTATTAACCCATTTTGTATAGTACCTAACACTGTCGGCACGGTGTAATTGCATATATTTCGCGTCTTCGGTTAAAGACAGGTCTCAGGAACTTTTTGTGCACTTATTTCCCATGTTGTCTTAGCTTAGTTAGAAATTGTTACGTAACCCTTTTTATCACGTGGTACCACGATTTACACTTCTTCACAGTCTATCTAGAATAACTGCCTACCTATCCTGTTTCCCTGATCTATGACAAGACAGTAATCTTTTTTGTCCCTGATTTACAAGAAAATCTCCTGACAAAAACAAATACTGTAACAAGTCCCTGATCTGAAACAAAGAAAAGGTAAATTCCTCCTTACCTGAGCCTCCATGATTGATCTCACCGGAACTGTTGACTTGTCCTCCAATCGCAGATCAGAAACAGTGGCTGGCCTCTTTTGAACGACAATTCAGTCGGAGGTCTTTTCAAAGCAGAAGAACTGATGTGGCTTCCCCCCCGTACGGTTTATGCCACCGGGCCCATCTGACCTGAGCTAGAGCGAGAGATGTTTTTGGTTCGAAGGACCAATCTGTCAAAGGAAAAATATACTTTAAAAATGATCAATACACGGTAGGTTCAGGTTAAGGCACTTTAATCTTGCAGCAAGGAGACAAAAACGTGCTAATACAGAGTTTGTCTAACTAAAATCAGGAAGTAAATACATTTTTATACACTTTCTAACAAGACATTGCCTACCAAGCTGACATAGCAGATTGCAAGTTTTAACATCATCATTACATAGCAGCTATTTATCCATAATTTTCTGCTTGCACTATTAATTTTATGAAAAAACTTCCTAAGAAAAACAACGTGGCCTTGGTGACCACAGGTTAGATACAGTTTCCCACTATGTTATGTTTCTATTCAAGATACTACAGCTAATTTGAGCACAAAGCAAGTACAGATTCTTCAAGCAGTCCTTTGTCTTATGTATCTCTTCTTTTCCGCAGCTGTGCATGTTCTCATAACACAAACAGAGCTGATTGTTCAAAATCATAACATTATAGAATATAGTATTGTTTCATTTATTACTTCCTGACCTAGCAGATAATCACCTGCTTCTCAGTACATTTCCAAAAGGCATAAACATGGATTTTGCTGTGCTAGCAATTACTAGGTCAGGGGCATCTTGCAAGTTTCATAAAGCATACTGCATTTTCAAAAAGCATCTTATAATTTCATACAGAATTAAGCTGTATATAAAAGAGAATGAAAACGTGTTAATTCTTTTAGCTTCTAATAAGCATTAGACATATACATTAATGCATATTTCTCTGACACTGTTCTAGCAGATGGGGTTAGAAAAGGTTTAATCTTATATAGTGAGACAAGCTTTTTATTAATAGTGTTAATGGTTTGGTTGACATACAAATCAAATTTTAGGTTATTGTCTATGATTTCACCTAGGAGTGTTGTATAGACCTCTGGGGAGATAATGGTACCATTATTAGATTTCATGGTGAAGGATAGTGAGGAGGACCTATGGGTTGGGGTGAAGAGTAACAGCTTAGTTTTCTTGGGATTTAAAATCAAGCACTGATCAGTGAGCCTGTTTGCAACTGTATTGAAAGTATTCTGGGATAGTGTTAAAAGATTTGATGGGGTAGTGGCAGAACAGTGGAGTCATCCACATATTAAATGCAGGTTGTATCTGGTATGGCAGTATGGAGGTCATTAATAAAGATAGAAAAAAGGAGAGGTCCTAATATAGAGCCCTGGGGGACTCCTAAGGTGTTGGGTAGAAGGCTAGATAGTTTTTTCCTGCCATAGGACAGCCTGTTGTCTACCACTCAGATAAAATTGGAACCTTAGGAGAGCATGGTTATCTAAGGAAATGGTTTTCAGTGTGTGGATAAGTAGTTGGTGGTCAACCATGTCAAAGATCTTGAAGAGATCAAGGAAGAGGGCTGAAGAAAGTTTATTGTTGTTACGGTTCTAGTTTATAACATTAGAGAAAGATAGAATGGCAGAGGTGATTCTATGGTAGGGCCTAAATCCATGCTGAGAGTTGGCCAGCAAATTATTCTGAATGAGATAGTGAAGAAGTTGTTTATGGATACACTTCTCCATAATTTTAACCAGAGGGGAAAGAATAGCTATGGGTCTAAAGTTAGATAGTTCAGTGGAACTGCCCTCTTTATGAAGTGGTATAACATGGGATATTTTCCAGATGGAGGGGATGGTAGCTTCTGCTATGGTTCTATTGATTAAGATGGAGATGGGGTATGCTATGGCATCTGCTGCTTTTTGCAGATACTCAGCATGGAAAAGATCAGCCAAAAGGGTAGCTGGTTTAGTTTTTATAAAAGAAAAAGGAATAAAAGACATCCAATTGTCACATTCTTTTGTATCAATAACTTTTTAGTAATTGTAAATAAGAATGTAGAAAATAAGAGTGCAAGTAATTGCTTTAAATTTTTTTAATGTTACTAAATGAATTAAAATGTTAAAGAAACCACTTCTCTTTGGGGTATCATTAGATGGCACAAGTGGGCTGTTGCCAGTCATCACTGAATTAAAGATGCAGGCTGTGAGTGAAGTTGAGATGGAGAAGGAGAGAATGGAAAATCAAATCAGAAGTAAAATAATGCACTAAACTTTAATATTATCACACCAGGGGGCCTGGATTACTCTGTCTTACAAAACAATGATGGAAGAAAGACAGCCAGATGAGTCAGAAGCCATGCAGTTGAAGGTGGTGATGGACAAAATATTTAGAGATAAAGGACATGAGAGAAATGAATAAGGATGTTGTAAATGAGAGTGAGTATATCTGACCAGTGGACTAACTGGTTTTAGGGGGATTTTCTGTATTGGGCTTCAAAAAGATGGAATAAACAATGGTAAACCGAGACAGAGAGAATAAGAGAAGTGGTACCAGAGAAACCATTTATGCTGCAGCTGCTGCAGGTTTCACTGAAAGTCTGCAGAAAGAAAAGGATGTGTAATTGCACTGAGATAGAATGGAGCTGTTGAACCCTGGAGAAAAAGGCCTGCAGCAAGGGTGAAATCAAAAGATGAAGAGCAAATAAACAGGTACTGCATTTTAGACAATACTTTTGTGCCCTTAGGATTTGGCTTGCCTGATATTTGGGCATTAATTCATATATTGGAATTTAGTCTTTCTGCAAAGTAGCTTTTTATACATTTGCACTAGCAGAAAAAATATTAAAGAATGTGAAAGAAGAAGTAATATATCTCACTGGAAGGACTATGTTTATCAAAATGTAAACATACTGTTAAAAAAAGAAAAGAATGCCACAATTTAGATGGACTAAGAAGAAAATGAGTTAGAATTTTTTTTCTAAGTGTATGTCAGAAAATGCATGATATCAAGAAAGTTGTGGATGACAGAAAAGTATGGACTAGAGGGATATGAAGTTTATGTAACTCTGAAAAAATGGAAAATGACAATGACAAGTTGCAGCATGTGCCTAATATGATAATAATAAATGGGGAGAATGGAGTGCTAAGTGCTGGTGGCAGTTAAAAACAGTTTTCTGGGAGAATGGATCACATTTAATCCAACGCTGTACAAAAAGAAGGTGTGGAAAGTTTGGGCATTCCTGAAAAAACTATAAATCATGTTTCAGGAAATGTGGAAGTCAGGAGGTAATGTGCAGAAAGTGTTTATGGTAGTGCTAGTCTATGTATATACAAATGTAAATGAAAGAAAAAATGTTTGAAGAAATCCAAAACTGAGCCATAGCAAATATGTGCTTTATAGTTGTGGGTGACTTTAGTTGTAATTTAAGAAAGAAGGAAGGGAAATAGCACAGGATATAAAAGTGATGAGAGAAGTAGTGAATAATGGCAGGTTACAAATAGGCAAAAGTTAAGAGTATACTTATAAAAGGGGTTTACTTAAAATAGAGATTGATTATATACTGTTTTCACAAGACAGAAAAGAAACAAAAGATGGCATTAGAGAAGCAAAGTTCCCGGATCATAGTATGCTGTAGGGGAAATAACAGGAGAAAATTAAAATGCAAAAAAGAAGGACAGTTAGCAGGAATGGAATGTCTTAAAAAAGAAAGGGGTAATTGTAGGAAGTTTACATGAAAATGAAGCCATTTTGTGGAAGTCTGACAAAGCAGTGCATGATATATAAAGCAGAGTTTATAAACTATCTACTTAAAAATAAAGATGGAGAAATGGAAAAAATGAAAACTGACATATACCAAGCAAACTTAAATTTGTGAAAGAACAGTGCAGAAAAAGGGAGTCTTTAAGAGGAAAAAAGCAATTCTTTAAATATAATAATGAAAAAATGGAAATGATATTTTGACAAACATATTATTTGAAAGGGAGAAAAGGAGAAGATCTTTCCCCATTCTTAAGTAAGAAATTGATATATGATGAGAGAAAAATGAATGCAGTGGAGGATGAAAACGACAGTTAAAACACATACAAGAAAAAAATCATGAATATGCTTGAAAGGTATGTACAGAATATGTACCAAGCCATGAGAAAAATCTAGTCACTTGACATCAATGTGAAGTAGAATTCATGTCTATTTACCTACAACAGTGACTGACACCAATAAAACTTGTATAACAGTTTGATTATTAACTTTGTAATTTAGTAGCCCTGCTTATAAAATACCATATTGCAAAGCTTTTAGTTACCAGTGTTAGAATTTCATCATTATACTGAGAGCAGACAAATATATTTTACTAAATCTGGACATACATAAAAGTGACAACCAAGCCTTGACTGGAGGAATAAAGAGGGGGAGGAAGCCAAAATTAACAGGGAATGATACTGCAAGGAAGATGCATTGCTTGTAGTCTTATATTAACTTGCAGTGTTCAGTGTTACATATGTGGAGTAATATTAGCAATGCATCTCTTTAAAACAGCTAAGCATTAAGGGGGTGTATGTCATGTGATAATGTCAGATATCCACTCTGCAGGAAACTGAGATGGTGTCAACACTTATGTATAAATAACTCTTTCATCTAGTTCTCATCAATCTGTAATTTTTTTTATATCCCAAAACTGAACATCGTTAAGCCCTGCCTTCTCCACTACAGTTGACCCATTTGTTTCACAATCATTATGAGAGACCTACAAACAATTTGATAAATAATCTGGATGAGAGTCTACAGATCCTTTTGTTGAGTAAATTATCATATAAATGAAGTTGGCTCCTATCAACCCTAACCCTTCCCCTCAGTGACTGTGACTCCTGCAATTGTTGCTTTGCTGGGGAGTGCCATTAGTGCATTGCACATGCTGGTCAGACCTACTGACTTAATTTCTGCATGGTATTACCCCAAACTCCTTGTGGGTTGAATATCGCAGTAGGCAAGCCCAACAGCTGTCCAGTGAGGATGGGCAGGCTGTAATTGGACTGTAACTCCCATCTTCCCTCACCTGGATTCTTAGCACCTGAGCCACTAACTAAATTCAAGTCATCTAGATTATATTCAGGGTTTTGTACCTCTATAATATTCATTTTATGTTACAGATACAACATCCACATCTGTCAAATAGTTGATAATTAATGAAAAGGAGACCTCATTCTCAAGTTTTTTATGAGTGAGCAGAATATGGATGCTTTGGTATACAGCTGAAGGCCAGTCCTTTCTGCTTTGCTGTTAATTGCTAGAAGGTAACTACTGTGCATTACATATTGCTTTTAGAAGCCTAATTGCAAAAACAGTTTTTAAACATGCACTTTCTGGTAGTAACTCAATGACACTGCACTTTTATAAATACTATATAAAGGACATTCTGAGAAAATTACTGTTAGATGTGAGTTAGAAGAGCAGGGTAACAATAATAACAACATAATTTCAAAGAAAATAATAGTGCTGTTTACATTATATAAAGCAACAAAAACATAGGGACTGCAATTACTCTCTTACAGTAGTTCTGGGTTCATAAATGTCCGAATCAATGCTATGAAGTGGAGGTTATAAAGAAGAATTATACAATTCTAATTATTTGTGGTAATATGTAGTGCATAAATACAAAACTATTTTAAGTTAATATTTTATGAAGACATTCATTTCAAGATCTTTGTTACATACATTTCTGACTCAGCACATAATGACATCAGTGTTTATGGCATTCTCCTTATTTTGATAATACAGCTCCCAGCTTGCAACAAAACGACCATCAAGTCATTTGCTGTGCCAAGCACTCATAAATGATGTTTGACACAGCCATTCATCAGTCATTTATTTTAAGTCATACATAATTCATTCAGTAAAGAGCATCAGCTGCATGGTGCATTCCAACACTGATGCTGAATGAAAACAGTGTCAGTACTTAACTATGTGCTTTGCAAACCCTCAGTGCTGAATGAGAGTGTTTATGCTTAATTATGCTGTTTGTGAAAATGCTTATAAACATATGCATGTTTCTGAAGGAATAGTATCTTTCTCTTATGACTTAATAAAGCATTTATAGTTCCGCATCTCCGATAACACTATCTTCAATGACCAGTAAAAGTATTTAATCTTAATGCTAATCCCAATATGCACAGATGATGGCCCTGATTCCAAAAGACTCGTTCTCGCAGTGTAATTGACCACTTACACTGAGAGTAGCTCTTCTGGAATCTGGCCCTTGGTGTAAACCTATTTATAGATAGGCTTTGCACCAAAGCATGTCACTTACACTAAGAACAAATTTTTCGGAATCAGGGCAGTCTTACACTGAGATCAACCCTTTTGGAATATGGCCAGTTGTTTTTAGCTTCTATTGTTTTATATCCTTACAGATTCTTTACATTTAAAATATCATCATTCTACAGATACATTTTTATTATTCAGCTTGGGGGGCATGTGGAGACTATAAATGATGCAGCATTTGATTTACAAAGCTGATGACTTCTTTAGTACAACATATTGAAATAATATTTTAATAAAGTTCAGCTTACATTCAGTCAGTGCAGTTTTTCTTTTCTTTTCTGACACGAGTTACAGAACATTTTTTATGAATGCAGGATTTTAATCAATGTCTGTTTCTGCTGATTTCTCCCAGTCTGTGCTATGACACCAATTGTGTTACTTGAGATAGGTAATGCTACAAGAGGATTTTGGCAAATAGTAAAGATTTTCCCTCATCTCATTCACTCGGTTGAAACACAGAACATTTGGTTCTGGGGTATGTCTCCATTCATTTCCATAGTGCCATATACATGCATGGAAGGTATGTATGTATAAACTGAGTACTTAAATAGGCAGATTATTGAATTCATAGTTACCCTTTTCCATTTTTCCATTTGCCTTATTTCACTCAGACAAAAGAGACAGTATAATTGTTTTTCTTTTTTTTTAAGAAAAATAAACAAAAATGGGAAAATATATAATGACAGACATGACAGAAGTCTGTTTTCTCTAAAAAGTGGGAAAAGTAACAAATGCAAGTAACTGAAAAGACAACATGCTTGTAAAGGGACAAAAAAGATTCAAGCCTCATAGCTCTCAACTGTACAGATTTTCGCAGAATGTTCAGATTTTGGCCACGTATTTTTGGTCCGTTTTTCATAAAATTGTGTTTTTCTGGCAAATTAGTGGCAAATCATTAAAGATTGAAGTTAAAAAATAATGACAGACATTTGAGTTTCAGATTTCATATACCTCAGAAAATTCATGTGAATGCAAAACCTGTTATTCTATCAACTTTCTAAGTTTGTAAGAGCAATACTTCAAAAATTGTCCCTATTTTTGAGCCTTTGTTCCACTTTTATTTATGGCTTTGTCCAGATTTTTTGCTCTATGAGGTTGAGAGGTATGTCAAGCCTGTTGTCTAAAATCCTGTGGCAAGGCCATTGAGAGTCACTTAAATGAACAAATCAGATCTACCAAGCATGATTATGGGCTAGCCTAACCATTGAGAAACACACTCTTGTAATTCTAAGAATGTGCTCAAAAGCACACTAGCCATTTCACATGAATTAACCTAAACACACAGAATCACAGAGAAGGCTTTTTATGTGAAGCAAGATCCTCGTTAAATCCTCAAAACTTACATAAGCAACTACGCCATCACATTTAACTTGTGGTAAGTGCTACTTATGTCACACAAACATCATTTCTTGCACAACCACCAAACAGCAAGCTCTTACCTTCACCGCATTCACACACCAAGCACACAAGCCACATCCTTCCTACATATACACACCACTACCACAGGACTAAACACACATGCACACACTGTAAACAACCAATCATGCCACTTCCTATCGTTCACAAACCACAAGCTGCCTTTTCCAGATCACACAATGCACACAAGCACACACACTCATCTGTAGAACTTGACAAAACACACACACACACACACACACACACAGACACACACAGACACACACACACACACACACACACACACACACACACACACACACACACACACACACACACACACACACACACACTCTAAACAGCCAATCATGCTAATTCCTATCCTTCACACACCACAAGCTTTCTTTTCCAGATCACACAAGCACACACACACACACGCACACACACGCACACACACACACACACACACACACACACACACACACACACACACACACACACACACACACACACTCTATACAGCCAATCATGCCAATTCCTATCCTTCACACACCACAAGCTTCCTTTTCCAGATCACACAAGCACGCACACACACACACACACACACACACACACACACACACACACACACACACACACACTCATCTGTAGAACTGGACAAAACACACACACACACACACACACACACACACACACACACACACACACACACACACACACACATATCCACTCTGCAAGCTTCTGGTTACATATCACAAGCCTCACCTGCATGCGCACTGCCTGTAACTCAGAACCCAGATATATTGAAAGAAGCAGAATCTATACATTACCCAAACACACACATACAAGCCATACACCAATCATATGACCACCGACAAGTAGAGAAAAAAAACAAAAAAACACGCACAGCAAGCTTTTGATCACTGACTTTTCAACCTAATCACACAAAACCTCAACTGCCCTTCAAAACTGAAACAAACATACTCACTAACATGTAGACAGACACACACACACACACACACACACACACACACACACACACACACACATTGCAATCTGACTTGTATAAGCACAAGATGTCACTACATAAGATAGACATGCTGTCAAAGGTGTACCTGACAGGTGTACATATTCAACCAGTGTGATCGTCTGATCCATCCAGCCAACACTTGACCCAAGGGGCTATAATAAAGATTATGACACCTAGACTTAGGGCAGGTAAACATCATTATGAAGGCAGAGGAACCCTTTTGTCAGTTTACAAGAAACTGACATGCTTGTAATTTGCAGGAATAGATTGCATATTTATAAAATACAAGGTCTACCAAGTAGTATGTCAACAAATTCTGTAGAATTTCCAGAACTGTCTAAATCTGAGCAATACATGATCTCCCAACTCAAGTAGTTAGTGTAAGAGCTCAGAGAAAGAATGAGAAGTGCAGTCATCTGACATGTTGAATACAGTTGTTATACCAACAGAGCATAAGAAAGCACTTTGGCATGACAAACTGGTACCATGATCCTAGTTTTATATAAACTCCCATTCAGGTTGTTGCCCTTTGTCTACCTCTGTCTCTCCCTGTCTTTATCTCCCTCTCTACTGTGACACCATATTCACTCTATTTCCTTTATCTTACATTGTCATCCCTTCAGTCTGGGACTTACTTTTCACCGACTACAGCTTTTGGAGCTTTCTTGTCCTTAACCTCAGTATCACAGTCACTGTCACCACATAGAGCAGCCAGAGTCGATCTTCTGCCTTGATACTTATTATTCCTAATGGTTACATGTCCATCCCTCTCTTGAAACAGATCTATCCCAGACACTCTTCCTTCTGTTTATTATTATTGCTGGCCCTTTTATCTGCCATTAGAGTTTTGACCTACTGCATTATATGCAAAGACATTCATAATTTTCACAATGCCGTTCCTGCCTCCCCTGAGACTTGATTGTTCCATCTGTTTTTTTTCAACCAGTCTGTAAACTTTCTTTAATTCTTTTTAATAGTATGATTCATATGGCTCAAGTACTTAATTTCTCATATGCATCACCCATCTTATTGCATTTGTTAGGCCCAAGCATTTTTTTCCGCCATCTCCTAAAAGTGTAGTTACTGACTGATGCGGAGTTTCTCAAACAACCTTTGACTGGTTTGCCTCCTTAATCTCTATCTCTAGGTATAGCTAGAGGACAGTCTTTAGAGTTAATTCTTTCTCTGTCCAGACTTTTTAGTTGTGGACAGTCCTCCAGGATCCCTTTTTGGGTGCATTGCTTTACTGTGCACATGCATCTACTTGGTAAGGTGGCTGGGAAGACAGGTTTACATTATCACTTGTAATGATATCCAGCTTTACTTTTCTTCTCCTCAGATGCACATGGACTACTTAGACTGATTTGAGAACTGCTTGGAGGATGCTGCTTCTAGGTTGCTAATTATGTATCAAAGGATGTTGTATTGCCTAATGGGTAATTGCCGAGTGGTTCTCAATGATTAGCTACCGTTTCAGGAACAGGTTCAATAATTTTTTTGTTCTGAATCTCAAACTGAGAAACATTACCCTGATTAAGTCTTATTATACCAAAGGACTGATATATGGGTATACAGTTTGTGGTTTAATCTCATCTGGACAAATGTAATGCCTTTAATCTGGTGTTCTCAAACTCTAAACTCAAGAGGTGGAAGTGACTGCAAAATTCCTTATAGGGACCTCTAGATAGAGTAATAAAACCCATGATCACTGTTCTACACAATTTTCATTTTAATTGTCTTGTGGTGGTATTCAAAGCCACATGTACAGTAAGTGGGTTCACAACTACATATTCAGACTTTTTGGCTGTCAAAGTTACACCATTCAACTTCTTAGGTTCATAGGTTTATAGGTATTTACTAGGCAAATGACCACAAATGGCCTTTTTAAGCCTAGTCATGCATCTCAAATCCCTGATAAGTATAGTAGGGGCCTAGGAAATGAACAATTTACAGGCTGCCTGTGTCCATTAGAGACATAGGTTCCAAACCAGGGATTAATTTCCTGTTGCCCATCCAACTGTCCAAGTTACACTTGAATTGGGTTAGGGAAGAACTCTGCTTCACATGGATAGGGAGCCTGTTCCAGAGACAAGGTAGTCTCTGGGATACATAACTGCCTCTCCAGTAGGTCTTATTTATATCACAGGCAAGGTTTGAGTCTTCAGAATGGGTAAATATGGTGTTGATTGTTTTGCAGATATGCATGAGATCCATCAAAGTGGGGTCTGAAAATGCCTTGTATGCCATGCATAGATCTCCCCTCAACAGTCTTTAGGAAATAGAATACAGGGATAGGGCCTTGAAGTGGTCTGCATAGGACATGTTACTTACACTCTGTATTCTTTTTGTGAGGAATCTCTGTGAACATTCCAATTGTTGGATATACCTGGTTAGATACATAACAAATATTCAATGATGGGTCTGATGAATGCCAAATACAGTGTAACAATGACTTCCTTGGACCTAGATTCCATACCTTTGTTTATAAGTTGCACAACAGAATGATTTCCTCAGTACTATAGACACATGATTCCCAAAGACTAGATTACTGTCTATGTGTGTCCCCAAGTTCTTGACTACTGGGTCACCTCTTAGGGGTGTGTTGTCAATATGATAGTTACCAGGGGTAAATGACTTCTTAAAGGATATATTATGTATTTCTTAGAATGTAGTTTTAGTTCATGGCTCTGACACCAGTTTTTTGTCTGTGTCAGCTCTTCCTGGAGAACATTTGTGTCAGTAAGGGATTCAATGACAGCTCCTAATTTGCAGTCGTCTGCAAATTTAATCAACCTGGAGCCATAGACATTGGTCTTAACTTCAGAAAAATAAATTCCAAAAAGGAATGGTAGCAGGACCAATCCCTGATGGACACAGCTTGTGACTGGCCTCTTTGTACAGGTGGACACCCCAGTTCAAATTTCCTAGATCTTGTCTGTGAGCCAGCTAGCTATCCACCAGGTAACATAAGGGTCTGTACCTAACTTCATGAGTTTATCAACAATACCCAAGTGGAGAATTGTGTCAAATGCCTTAATCCAGTCAAGGCAGGCAGTGTGAACAATTTGCCCTCATCCTTTGCTTTGGTGACCTTCTCAAAGAATTCCACCAGGTTGAGTAGGCATGACCTGCCCTTGATGAAACCAAACTAGGTTGGGCCCAGTGTCTGGATGTTTCCTATGCCATTATTTCCATAATCATTCTTTCAATGGCTTTGCATATACGACTAGTGAGACTTATGGGTCTGGCATTTCTGGGGTCTGTAGATGGCCCACCTTTGGGCAGAGGGAGGACTGTTGCTATTCTCCATTCATGATGTGCAAAGCCTGTTTGGAGGTTACAGTTAAATAGCAATTCCAGAGGTCCTGATAGGTCATGTTTCATGCTATTTAGAAGGCATGCTGGGATATTGTCTAGGCCCCCTGATGCAGTATTCCTGGCCTTAGACAGAACAGTAAGGACTTGTTCCCTAGTGATAGCAGGGGAAGTTATACTTAATGGTATTTGCTGTGGGAAGGTTGGGGGGGGGGGTGGAGAGGATAAAGTTGGAGCTGAATTTGTCAGCCAGTAGGTTTGCTATATCTTCTGGCTCAATATATCTGGCTCCATTAAAAATGAGCCTTGCACACAATTGTCTATTGCCTTTGATGTTGCAGAGAAAGTTAAAACATTCTGTGTGGTTGTCCTTGGCCTTGGAAACCAAAGTTACCTCAAATTTGGCTTTGGGAGACTTTATTTGTCCTCTGAGTTGTTTGTTTAGTTTGGTAACAGTGATTTTATCCTGCTTGGTGCTGCATCTCCTAATTATTGCTGTGATTTTCTTCCTTCTGTTATACAGCCTATTGATGTTGTGATTTTACTAGGGTGGCTTATTTTTTTATTTAATTCTGTACTTTTCCCTGGTGGGTACATCCACCTCTATACAGATACGAACATGCATGTATAAGGTTTCTTTGAACAGTTCTACTTAGGCAGCATTGTTCTTGGGGTTTATGGGGGCTTGTCATTTTTCCAGGTTATCACTTAATAGTAGAAAGTTAGCTGTAGAATAGTTCATGAATATCCCAGGGGTATCTGGGGTTTCAAGTTTTATTTTTACTTTAAAGGTGACCATTTTGTGGTCTGACCTTACCAGAGAAGACATTATACTAGGGGATGTGCAGCACTCTCCCATGTTAGTGAAGATCAGATCCAGTATGGTTGGTGCATTGACAATCTTGTCCTGGGAGTTTGTGTTTACAAAATCCAGGAATCTCTGTAACTGTACATTTGGTGTTGTATACGATTCCCAGTTAATAGTAGGGCAATTAAAGACATGCATGAATATGGTATAGCATTGGATGGTGAGTGTTTCCAGCAAGTTTAAATACACGGTCTAGGTTTTCCTGAGTCATACACAGTGTGACAAATCGCAGTATGGCCAGCCATGCCAGGAAAAGTAGGGCAGTGGATTTGTAACATATGCCAGCACAACTAGCTGGAATTTGATGAATAATAGTATGTCATTTGTATGTCAAACTGATTTGCACTGATGCTTGTGCTGAAAATGTATTTGTGAGGTTTTCTTGTGTTACAATGTATGAACAGTGTGTCCTGCTGGAAGAAAAAAAGATGCACAGGCATTATTGTAACTGTTTAAATGTATACATTGTAACAGCACATACTGGAAGTGAACTGGTTAATCTACCTGACTTTGCAAAATATTCTTGAAATTAAATTATTTTATAGGCTAAGCCATAAAGATATTATCCCACAGTTTTGAATGGAGCCAGAGACACAATGTATATGCTAGACAATAGGTTGTAGCTCCTGTAGGATGAGTGGCATGGTTTTATGACTTCCGGCAGCTGCACCACATCTGAGCAAAGCTCTGTCTGTCTGTATTGTGCCACATAGGTGCTAAACCCTGGCATCTTCTAGTGATGGGAGATAGTACAGGAAACAGAGTCAGATGACCAGATCTATGTGATGTCATTCTGTACAGAAATAATGTTTTAATATTAGAGGAGAAAGAAGTCTCAGCAGCATTCTGTATTATGTCTTGGATCTGACAACAAGGACCACTCACCCATATTGCCTTGCTCTGTTCAGTAAGTAGGAACAGTAATTCTCTAGATCAGTTAGGAAAATATAGTGAGAACAGTTAGGTAGTGTTTTCCTGTAATTGTGTGACTCTTTCCAGCTGTGTTATTTTCAATACTTCCTGTGGCTGAAACTCTGGTATTTTCTGTAAATAGATATTTCATATTATCATGTTATTTTATTATTTATTATTAAATGTATTTAAACTTTTCACTGTGGCTGGTCATTTTTTAGAGAATATTTTAAGCTTTGTGAGTATTTGCACATATGTATTTGGTGATAACTGGCCCACTCCAGAAAACCTTGCTGTTTAATCAACATTACCATTTATATTAATATTCATTTCACTCAGTATAATTGGGTACCCTTGCAAGAGCCTTATAATAACTGACTGGTGGCAGTGACTGTGCCTTATAGTCTGGGCAGAAGGTGGCATAGCTAATAAATCTGTGCCAGCTTTTCCCAGGTGTGTGTGTGTGTGTGTGTGTGTGTGTGTGTGTGTGTGTGTGTGTGTGTGTGTGTGTGTGTGTGTTTGTGAACATTAAATCTCAAAGAGTGCATGTGTCAGCTACTTGGAGCAGGGAGCTAAAGCACTGGTTTCACAGTGAGGGTGCTGAACACAGCTGTGCCACTAGAGAGCCTTACCCGGTACCTGCAGGGAGACAGATGGAGACACCCAGACCCCGGGCTGAGTGTGTTCCCTGTGTGCTCTTTAGGGAAATTGTGCTTGATGCAGAGAGGTCTGCATCTCAAAATACTGAGTGTATCCATTTGTATTACAATATCCCTCTCCAGTGTCAGTGGTGAGGATTCAGGCACCTTGATTACTGGCCCAGAGTTGGAACCTCACAAGGGGGACCTGTAGTTTGCAAATAAGTGGTATGAGATTTTGCCTGTGGGGATTTAAACATGGAAAAGCTCAAGTGCATTTTCCTGTTTCATTAGCCTTGAGATATATTTATTGTTTATGTATATCAGGACCCCTCCATATTTAGTCCCTGTCTGTGTAGTAGGTGGTCTAAAGGAGTTATAGGCATTATAACCTTGCACAGTCTATGTGATCTTCATGACTTTAAACCATGTCTCAGTGATCACACAGACCTTATTATTCACCAGGGTGAAGAGAGCTTCTAGGGAGTGGTGTTTTTTATTTAGAATTCTAGCATAGAGCAGTAACACCTTTAGATTTTCTTAGTTTTGATTTGCTATGTCAGATGTACTTTCAATATGGTATTGCCTAACAAGGCACTATGCGTTGATCAATGTGGGAGGGTGGTGTAATGGCTAAGGTGTTTACCTTACAAACACAAGGGTCAGGGTTTGATTCTCACATGGGGTAATTGGCTCACAAGGGCAGTTAACCTAGTACTAACCTATGAACCTATATTATTCAAAAGTCTAAAGGGGAGAGGTGCAGACTATACCCAGCAAAGCAATGTGGTCTGTTGACCATCTCCTTCCATGTTGACAAATATTGCATGCCCTTAGAATGACACTAAAAACTAACCTGAATGGATACTGCTTGGCTACTACTAGTGCCAGTCTCACCACAGCTTTATGGTGCTGTGATAAAATGCTCCTTTGCTTCTTCTCTCACCAGAAGCAACATAGTATCACCAATCCCAAGATGAGAAGCAGGCCACAGGCACTTTGGTGATCCACAGTCTTTTCCTAGATGATGCAAGGATCGTAGGCTTATTGTAGCCTTTTCCTGGTATGAATATTAGCATTGAATAGCAACCAGACCAATCAGTAAGGTCAAACACAAACACTCACTGCCCAATCAGAAACAATCAGGAATCAATGTACACTTCTCTTTCATTCACCAGGAGCAAAATATAAGCACAAATTCCAAGCTGCTGCCTATGAAGCAGTTATACTTTCAGGTTGTGAGGATATGAGGTACTGCCATCTGTGCCATGGAGAGTAGGGCAGTGCATGTGTAACATATGCCAGAATAGCTAGCTGGAGTTTTGTAAAGAATTTTATGTCATTTGACTATCATACTGATTTGTACAAATACTTGTGTCAAAAATGTGTTTGTGTTAAAAATGTGTTTGTAAAGTAGCTTGTGTTAAAAATGTATCAACAGTGGGTCCTGCTGGACAGAAAAGAGATACACAGAGTTTACGTAACATGTATGTCAGACAGTATTATTATATGTCTATGGCTCCAGGTTGATTAAATGTATATGTTTTAACAGAGAATCCTGGAAAGGAAGAGCTTAATCTCAGTCCAGCTAATTTTGAAAAATAGGTTGAAAATTAAATGAGGTGATTTAGGCCATAAAGATTTTATCTTATAGGTCTGATTGCAGCCAGAGACAAAATGTCTGGGAAAACCAGGACTAGGAATCTTACTGTATTGTCTTTAGGATGAACTAATTGCTAACCTGGAAGGATGGAAGTTTTTAAAATTGTTTTATAGCTTTCAGATGCTGCAACAGATTTTAGCAAAGATCTGGGTGTGTATTGTGCCAGAGTCAGGTGACCAGATGTGATGTCATTCTATAACCAGCACTGAAATTATTTTTTTAGATATTAGTGAGAGAGATTCCTGAACTTTCGTAGCAGCACTTTGTTTTTTGGAACCTGAAAGGAAAGATCTTTCATAGATGTCTCACACAACTACACACCTCATTTCTTTGCTGTAGTAAACAACTCAACACTCATCATTTTCCCTTGCTGTAGTAAGTAACTTAACTAGGGAACAGTAATTGTTTAGTCAGTCAGGAAAATATAGGAGAGAATCTGGATGTTAACATATAGCTTCATTTGTATGGAATCTAGTTTTATATATACATATATATATTTTTTAGATATGTATATGATTAAGATATTTTAACTTAAGAATTGGAGTTGTTGGAGAAATTTGTAGAACGGTGTCTGTTGTGTATTGATATTGTAAATTAGAGTTTAGATAAATTATTTTAGGTAATATTACTTTCAAAGGAAAGTATAAACGTAAATATTTAAATATCTAAGCAAGTTTGTATATTATATACATATACACCTTGCACATACACATGGATTTATATTATTTATTGCATTTTATATAGAACCAATGTATATCCATAGTTAAAGTTACAAATGCGTTGTAGCTTTAAAATGTTATGACAATTAGTGGATTAATTAAGTGAGTGATTTATTAATTAAGTATTGTGTATTTAAGTAAAGTTGGGTGGTTGTTTAAATTGTTTATGTCTGAAGAAGGTTGAGGTAATACCTTGACCGAAAGCGCTTACAATAAAGGTCCGTGCTTAGTATATTCTGCCGTGGCGTTTTTCTACTTGTTCTGTTTTTTGCTAGTTTGGTATCGAATTTGCTGTTTTCCAAAATATAGGAGATAAGTTAAGTATCATTTTTCTGCATCTGTGCGAGTCTATCCAACTGTGTTATTTTTTATATCTCCTGTGGCTGAAACTCTAGTGTTTATTGTAACTAGATATTCAGTAGTCTCATGTTTTCTATTCTAATACTTATTATTAAATATTTCTAAACCTTTCATTGTGGCTGGTCTTTTGGAGAATACTTTTAACATCTTAAGAGTACTTATGCTTATTTTAGTGACAATGTGACCACTACTGAGAGCCTTGTTGCTTTGGTCAAACTCTACCACTTGTATTGGTATTAATTTTACTCATTATAATCAGGTACCCTTGTAAGAGCCTTAGAGTAGCCGACTGTGGCAGTATAATTACTTTATAGTCTGGACAGAGGGGGGCACAGCTGGTAAATCTGTGCCAGCCTTTCCCAGGTGTGTGTGTGTGTGTGTGTGTGTGTGTGTGTGTGTGTGTGTGTGTGTGTGTGTGTGTGTTTGTGTGTCTGTGTATGTGTGAAAATCAAATATTAAAACAGTGTAAGAAACTTCTCTGTGTGGAAGATTTTCAGTCCATATATTTCTAGTTAATCACTGTATATTAATCAGATCAGACAATAGTAGTAGAAGTAGCGAACGTAAACTCGCCTTAAGTCAAAACAAAACAAAAAGTAATAATAGAAAATATATAATTGTACAGCATTACTAAGTATTCAAAAGTAATCCAAGCAAGGCAGGCAGTCTGTTTCCAGTCAAAAATCCTTTACTAAGTACACAGACAAGCGATCCAAGTAAAACAAAAATAGAGTAATAATTTCCTCACAAGCTTTCTAAATATATATATACTTTTTATCAGGCATGGGAGTGGTTTATTGTGCTGTAAAACCAAGTGTTATTGGTACACATGTTAGATTCACATCCCTTCCCCCATCAGTGTGACATTCAAGCTTGTCCTGCCCTACCTAGTAGCTGTCATAATAATATATAACCCATATGTACTTTAAATAAAATTTATAATGATGTGGTACCTCTTATTTAACCAAATTATTAAGTAGATTATTAAGTCTGTGATTTTATCCAAGACAATATACTACTTGGCTGGAAATATATCAACCTTAGTTCATTTGGCAATCAAAAAATATATATAAATATATAAATATACATTTTGCATGTAAAAATCAATTTCTATTTTCATAACCTATTGTTAATAAAGATCACTTTCGTCCTTCTAGACTTCTTCAGGTCTTTGTACAAGAACCCTAAAAACCTATATAATTGTATAATTAGTTAGTGTTGTTATTACACATAATTTTGAATAAAGTGGAAAAAAGAATCAGAAAAAAATAAAAATAAGAAAAAATGTATGTATGATGATGGAAACAAAATATACACTTAAATTTCAACTGATTTAAAATGGTATTTAAAACCAATTTGTAGAATAAAATAAAATAAAACAAAATTAGTCATGTAAACAATGTGACAATTTTTTTAAGTTCCAGTGCACTTTTAATTGAACAGTAGTAGTCTAGTCCAGGCTTCCTAAAATGTTCAGCTTTAATTGCCACATGAGTTCATGTTTTTTCAGAATATTCAGGATGTCCCCTTCAAGATCATCCATGTCTATGCGATCCAGGATCTGGAACTTAAAATATGTGTGTCTTTTATGAAGAAAAAGGTGTTTGGCTAGTGCATTATTTTTACATCCGAGCGGATTTCTGACAGATGACATGAAATCCTACGCTTGAGTTTATTTATAGTCTTGCCCACATAGAATGCATCACATTCATTGCACTGTGCCCTGTAAATTACTTTTTAGTATTACAGTCACCCCCTGCACTGGTTTTAATGATCTTCTTTAAATAAGGGCAATAAAAACTATCACCTTGCTGTATAAATATATAAAATGTACAATTAGTTTCACATCTTTTAGTGCTTTTCTCATACGGTCTAGGTTTAAATTCAACAAAACTTATTAATGTTCCTGGCCTTCCTATAAACAAATGATGGGGCTTTACCTAAGATGTTAATCAAAAAGGGTTTCCTGTGACAATGTCCCAGTTTTCTTCAATAATATTTTTGATACTGTGATAATCCAAAGTGTATGTCAGGATGCAGTTATTTTTGCATTTGTTATTCTCTGTGAAATTACTTAACATTTTTCTACTGGGGAGGTTGAGTAAAGGTGCTTCAGTCCTTTTCAATTCTATAATGGGTTCCCGGATGTTTTTTGACATCTGACTGTCATAGCCTCTCACTAGAAAATCATTCTCTAAGTTGTTCAGGTTTCTCAAAAATGGTTCCATCTCTGTGGTTATTCGAGCTAATCTATAGCCTTGGGACTTCACTACATTATACATGGTTTTTGTAGGATGTAGACTTTTACTGTGGAGTAATAAGTTAACCCTCGTTGGTTTTCTGAATAGATCAGTGGTGATTCTGTTATTGTTGGTTTCCTTGGAAATCTGAATATCTAAGAAAATGGTTGAAGTACAGTTATGGGAAGAAGTAAACTTCAAGAAGGGGGTTGTTTGATTGAGGTAATTGATAAAATCTCCGAGCTGCAAGGTGTCACCTTCCCACACAATAAAGACATCATCAATAAAGCGTAAATAACATGTGATATGCTGCATGTAATCTGTGTTGTTTAACACAAAGTCCTCCTCCCATTTGCCCAGGGCTATATTATCTATGCTGGGAGCCATGGCAACCCCCATTGCTATACCAGTTTTTTGTTTGTAATGTTTGCCATTAAAAGTAAAGAAACTGAAGTCCAGTACAAGATTAATGAGCTTGCTTGACTTTTGCAGTTGTGCCTGTGTACCCTGATTATGTTTCTTAAAAGACTCCATAGCTGCTGTTATACAGTAATTGTGAGGGAGCACTGTGTACAAGGATTCCACATCAATAGTTAGCAAAATATTGTCAGCTTCCACTGTAATGTTCTTTATTTTCTTCAAAACATCCATTGAATCTCTTATGTGTGACTTATTCTTTTCTGCTAGAGGTTTCAGCAAGTAATCAAGGTAAATGGCTGTGGCTTCAGTAAGGGAACCACCACTTGCTACCACCGGTCTATAAGGTGGGTCTTCTCTGTTCTTGTGTGGCTTTGGTATTCCAAAAAAGTAAGGTAAACGTGGGCACGGGCTCCATAAATAATTATAAAGATTTTCATTGATAAGTTTTTCTTCCCATAATGTGGTGAGATTAGTGTTCCATAAATCATATGCTCTTTTTATGTCATCCATGGCAAATAACTCATACAATTTGTTATCCAAACTTAATAAATATTACCTGTGGCAGGCACCATTTTTAAAACTATAACCACCCTTTGTCACTATCATATGTTCATTTATCAGTTTACTCTGTTACCTGATTGTTTCCAGCCCCCTCATAAAAGTAACTAACAGGGTCTCTACCTGCTTCGCTCCCCACCCTGCCCCCTATACCCTCCCGCCCCCAGTAGTCCTACATTTATTACAATCACAAACCCCTCCCATCTTTCCAATAGCCAACCACAGAGTTAACCCAAAACTACCTCCTCCATTTTCCCACTACTATCACACCTCCTCAACTAACATGTACAAGCATACCTTACTTATGCTCACTGCATGCACTCTCCTTGCATATCTTGCATCCTACCAAAGCTCCATCATTGCCCCACTCAACCACTACCACTGTACTACTACTCACACCACCACTCATGTCTCACCCTCATTCAGCTCCCCTCCCACCAACTCAAGAACCATCCCTATGCATCCCCCGCATATTCTACCAACTATATTACTCAAACATAAAGCATCCCTACAACTTAACATAGTAACCCTCCCACCATACCTATTTCCCACAGAGCACAATCACAAAGTTTCCCTAATAAACAAACACATTCAAAAACTGAGAAAACTAATAACCTCATGCATATCAAAACTAGCCCTAAGTGGAGACATCCACCCCAACCCTGACCCTACCATCTCCAACCCCAATCCTCATAATCAGACTAGAAACCACAACTTCTGCCATATCACAGCCAATAGAAAGCCAAGTGACTTCCTTCTACTAAGCCTAAATATTAGAAGTATATCCAACAAAGTCCATGAACTCCATGCCACCATAGACTTATACTCCCCAGATATAGTCATCCTGACAGAAACCTGGCTAAAACCTCACATTGCCAGTGAGCAAATACTCCCTACCAGTTACGGCATACTAAGAGTAGACCGGCTAAACAAGAAAGGAGGCGGTGTAGCTATAATATTTATACAGCATCTAAGCATCCAGATATTAAAATCATCAGCTCCTCAAATAGGCAATGAAGAAATAATATATACCAACCTCAAAATAAACCAAAACAAAACCATCAACATAATTAGATGCTACTTTCCACCTGGCCAAAACATCCCTCCACTAGAAAACCTCCTCAGCTGGTCTACCCACCATCTCCCCCAAGAAACTATCATTTTAGGTGATTTCAATATTGACTGGAAATCCTTTTCTGGCAACAATCCAACCCATCATATAAACCTTTATGGCTTCACTCAACTAGTCCAGTCACCATCCAGTATAAATAAAAACTCCAGCAAGTACACTACCCTGGATTGGATACTAGTCAGTAAGAGCCCCCAGTCATATATAACAGGCTACTTATCAGATAGCTTCAGTGATCACTCCCCAACATTTCTACTCAAAACATACCTATACCAAGCTAAACCTGTCATCTACTGTCAAATATGTAGAAAAATAAACTTTAACCCTCTCACATTCATCTCATCCCTCAAAGAATGTAACTGGCATCCCCTAAAGTACCTCAGTCTTGATGACGCAGTTGAATTTTTTAATACTACCTTCCTGAGCATCCTTAATTACCATGCCCCCATAAGACTTTCCAGAATGAAAGCACAACCCTCCCCATGGCTACAGAAAACCACTAAGTCAGAAATGAAAAACAGGGATAAAGCCTGGGAGCACTGATGCAAACCCCCCTCAATTAGACAGAAATTCCTAGAACTACGCAACAGAGTTAAAAAGCTAATAAAACAGGACAAATTTCAGTACTAACAGTCTGCCCTAGACTCCTCCCAACACAGCCCCAAACAATTCTGGTCCTCCATAAACTCCATCCTCCACCCAGGTAAAGTCAGTACCTCTCCTCCTAACATCCCTCACTCCTTCGAAAATATTACTACCTCATTCAACACACACTTCACACAAACCATACTATCACTAGCTAAACAACACAACCCTCCTCCCCTCCAACCCACACCTTCAACTAGTAATCTCCCCACTGCCTTCTCTTTTTCTACGGTACCTACCTCCAACATAAAAAACTCTTAACTAAACTTAAGCCCACCAAATTAGCAGCAGACAACCTCCCAAGTGAATACCTACAAATCGCAGCTGATGCTCTGGCCTACCCAGTATCCATCTTGATTAACCGATCTCTGTCAGAAAATTACGTTCCCACACTGTGGAAAGTATCACATATAATTCCCCTCCACAAAGGCGGCCCCTCCACAGAACTAACCAATTACCGCCCCATAGCTATTCTCTCTCCACTCTCCAAAATACTAGAGAGATGCATACATACTCAGGTCTCAGACTACCTCCTTACTAACAACCTCCTTTCCAATACTCAGTATGGTTTCCGACCAAACCATAGCACCACCACTGTCTTACTCTCCTATACTAACACTATCCTTCAGCACAAAAACAATGGCTATCTCTCCTCTGCTACTTTCCTAGACCTATCTAAAGCATTTGACATGGTTCTACACAAACAACTCATCTCTGTCCTCAATAACCTATCCTTCTCTCAATCAGTCACCAACTGGTTTCCGAGTTACCTGTCTGACTGCCAACAATCCACTGTATGGCAGAACGACATATCTCCCCAACTACCTGTCTCCATAGGGGTTCCCAAGGATCCATCCTTGGATCCCTACTCTTCTCTGTTTTCACCAATAATCTAGCCTCTGCCACCAAACATGGCACACTCATACAATATGCAGATGACTCAACCATCATCTGCTCAGCCCAATCCCTACTCAAACTGCAAAAAGTCACACAGGAAGCCTTTTTCTCTATTGAAACTTGGTTATCTGATGCCCATTTAATACTCAACCCAAACAAAACTAAACTACTCATCTTCCAACCCACCAAACATACTCAAAACAACTCTCACTTTAACATCACAGCAAAAGACAACACCACTATATACCCAACTGAACACACCAAATTGCTAGGAGTGGAAATAGACAATAAACTAAAATTTGACATTCATATATCCATAACCGTAAAAAAGTCCACAAAAAACTAGGAGCATTTTACAGAAATAAGCAACTTCTCACCAAAGCAGCAAAGATTTCAATAGCAAATTCCCACCTTATCTCCACCCTACTTTATGCCTCTCCAATATATACCAACCTAAGGCAATGCGATTTAAACAAGCTAGAGACCTGCTACAACAAAATCGCCAAATTCACCACAGGGACATCCTACCATAGTCACCACTGTCTCTCACTTGCTGAACTGGGCTGGCTTGAACTCCCTCACCTCCTTCAGTGGTATCAACCTTGACTTTCCCACAAAATAGTAAACCATCCACTAAATGTCCCATCCCTCCAGAATCTACTCCAACCCTATCGCACCACCAGACCACTAAGATCCAGCAACAAAAATCACTTGCAGATCACTAAAGCCAATACCTCTGCTGGTGAAGCACTATTCTCTTGCGCCATAGCCAAATTATGGAACTCCCTCCCACCCACAATTACCTCCGTACCATCATGCATCCACTTCAAAACTTTACTAAAAGCACACCTAAAAAACATGCTGGCTATGCCCTTGCAACTCTCACTGTAATATCACCACCCCATCCAACCACTACCTTTCTTTCCACCCCCACTAACTACCTTGATTATAGCAAGCTCAGATGCTCATAAGCCAAGTACTTATTATACAGCAGGAACTTCTTATTGTAACATTTGTTAATGTCTGTTATGTACTTCGCAGATAAAGATTCTAGTTGTCTACTGATGTACTATGTTTTTCATCTGTAGATATGTTTGTAATTAATTTCTATGTTAAATTGTTAATCGCTATGTAATCCAATGTAACTACTGTCTGTTTATTTCAACTGTGGAGCTTTTCTCCCCGGGCATCCGCTGAAGATGGACCTACATCCAGTCGGACACTCCCAGTCAACAAATGTAAATAAATAAATAAATAAATAAATAAATAATTCCTCCAGCATGTTCTCTATCTTTTGGTTGTAGCTAGTGGTATCAGTCACAAGTATACCTATTCCTTTGTCTGCCTTCATTACACGCCTGGATTTATCATTGCCCAGCTCAAGCAATGCTTTTCTTTCTCTCTGTGTTAAGTTATAAAGTTTTTTCTTAGGAGGTTTTTTAAGCAGTTTCCTGATATCCATCTCACATTTCCCTTCGAAAGCAGCTAGTGTTTGATGTAGTGGTGGACAATAGCTGCTAGGCCTTTTTATAGTTTCATCAATAGGCTTATTTTCAGTGTCATTACTTTTGCCATGAAACTGTACCCTTAAGTTGAGCTTTCTCACAAACATTTTAAGGTCTATCAGTACTTGAATAACCTTACTCCTGCAGCTTGGTACAAAAATAAGTCCTTCGGACAACACACTTTTTTCCTCTTCAGTCAGTGCTTTTAACAGAGTGGTTCCAGATAAATGGAGCACCTGTTACTGTGGTACCCTGTTGTTGTTATTGTATCTGTTATTGTGACTGGTTCCTCCGTCTGAGCTTGGGACCTGGGTTGTAGTCGGGGTTCCAGTCGAGACTGCCCAGGTATTGTATTTCCCTCACCCCTGTCCACTGTTTGGTTCTCCTGTCTCCCTGGGAGTTCATGGATAGAGTATGAGAACTCTGGAATTCCTCCACTGCTTTCTGGAATCCTGGTGGGTTGTAGTAGTATTCCTCGCTGTGGTTGTGGTATGGGGGGACCTGGTAAGAGGTACAAGCTCTGGGGCTCTGGTGGTGGTTGTCGTTCTTGTTCTGGTACTGGTGCTGGCTTTGGTATTGGTGTGGTGGTTGATGTCTGTGCTGTCGATATTGGTCTTCCTGAAGAAACTGGTCTCTGTGAAGGTGCTGCTGCTCCTGGTAGCTGGATTGTCTGTGGTCCCGGTTGTCCTGGTAGTCCTGTAATTTGTCCTGTAGAACTCTGTCAGTTCTGGTTGCCGCTGTGGCTTATGTTCCTGTCCTGATCTTTCTGTGATGTCAAAGGCTTCTGCGGAATGTTGATAGCCAGAGGGGATTGGGATTTTGGGGAATGAGATGTTGGAGGGGCAGTCTCCTGGTGGTCCTGTATTGTGTCCCTGTATGGTTTTGTGCAAGGATCTCCCCTGGGAAAATCCCGTTGAGGTCTGCTGGCATGGTTATACTTTCCCTTATATCCCCTGTAATAACTAAAACCTTGTCTGTTGTTGGTTCTCCTGTTGTTGTTGTTATTATGAGGCTCCTTGATTACTGGCCCATGGTTGGGATGGTTACATATTGGTGGAAGCTAGTTATTGAAAATCAGATATCCAAATGTGTGTGTCAGTTACATGATACAGGGGCACAGAGCTGCAAAGTGGTCAGTGTGGAGCCTTGCTTGGGGCCTGGAGAGAGAGAGAGTCCAGCCCCACGTCTGGAGGGTGATCCCTGTGTGTCCTTAAGGGAAATTGTGCTTGGTACAAAGATCCACATCTAAAACTACCATGTGCATCCATGTTTGCTCCTAGTGGCTGTCCCTCACCAGTGTCAGTGGTGAGGAATGAGGTTCCTTGATTACTGGCCCATGGTAGGGATGGTTGCATATTGGTGGAAGCTAGGTGGGATATTAATCGAACTTCAGTAACCTGTGGCCAGTTGTCAGTGAAGGTGCATGTACTCCCTGCAGCCACAAGGTAAACATACAGAATTTTATTTTTAAAGCAGTTTCATTTATTTTTGTTAGTTTAGTTTAGTCAAGGAAAGCAGGCAAAGGTGTCAGCAGAGGATTATGGCAAGCTGACATAGAACCAGTTGTCCAAGGTGTGCGAAGCCAAAGGACTGGAGCATGCCAACCTGTCTAAAGAGGAAATTATTTCAGCCTTAATTGCAGCTGCAGCACAGATTGAAAACCAGTCTGGTGAAGGAGATGTGTAGCTTCAGAAACAGGACAGTTCACCTTTTCCTTAGAGGACTTAAAAACCCATCTGGAGTTAAAGAAACTTGAACTGGAGGCCAAACATTTGGAATTAGAATCAGCAGAGAGACTGTAGTGTTTGGAGGAAGAAGAAAAGGCAAAGCAGATGGAATAAGAATCAGCAGAGACTGCAATGTTTGGAGGCTGAAGAAAATGAGTCTGTGACAGGCAAAACATGGAATTAGAGTCAGCAAAGAGACTGCAGTATTTGGAGGCCAAAGAAAATGAGAAACAGTGCCAACATGAGAGGCAGATCCTGACCCTTCATCGGGGTCATGGAAGTAATGGGGAAGGAAATAACCAAACCCCAGAAGCAATAATGGTCAGTAAATTTCTTCCACAGTTTACAGAGGATGATAATTTTGATAGTTTTATCCATATATTTGAAAGAGTATGTAAACAGTATAATGTTGACCAAGGGTTCTGAGTATGGTTCCTGACCTCCTTACTCTATGGTAAAGCTGTAACTGCTGTTTCTAAATTGTCTGATACTGATTGTTTAAACTATGATAAGCTTAAACAATGTTTATTGGAATGTTTTAAGTTAACACCTGAAGCTTGCAGAAAAAAGTTTTGTGAGCATAAATGCGAGGCAGATGAAAGTGTATGTGATTATATTGCTGAGTTAAGCACTTATTTTCCTAGGTGGGTGAGTAGATGACAGGTTACCACTTACCTTTTGGTGAGGGAACAAGGCCTTAGTACTTTGTCTGAGGACATGCGAATCTAGTTGGCAGACCGGGACTGTAACTCTACAGATGAGCTGGGGAGAAAAGGATAGCTCTACTTAACAAGCAGGGCACCACTGCACAAGAAGGGGATACTCAGTGCTGCACATGGATATAAGGTACCTCATAATGGGCAGCCTAAACCACCCCAACAGTGTCCACCAATAACAGGGGAAGCCACTAGTTGAGGTACACTGAACAATCTGTCTGACTACATGGCCAGGATCAACAGTTAGATGTTTTGAATTTAACCAGCTGGGCCATGTAGCATACAATTATCCACTGAAACAATGTGGGGAACAAAGGATGAGGGAGCCAGCAAGTGGGAATAACAGCATGCCACTGGTAAGTTGTCTGGAGACAACAGGGGTACCTAACTATCACCAGAGTTTGTATCTTATCTTAGTGGACGGAAGACAGGCCAATTGTAAGAGAGAGACACAGCTTCTGACATTACCACTGTGAAGCTGCAGGGCTAAATAGGAGTAGTACTTGCTTGAGCAGTCCACTCCAGTCAGAGCTTTAGGAGGGACCATATTACAAATACCTTCATTTTGATTGGGGGGGAGGAAGTAAGCAAGTAGGTGTGTTTGAGGATATTTGTGCAGATTGTGTTGATAGGGAATGATTTTGATAATGCAGTACCTTGTGTGCATGCAGTTACACTAAGTCAGGCTTGGAGACAGATGTGGGTCTGGTAGCTGGGGGAAATGGTGATGTGGCTATTTCAGGGAGGGAGCTATCATGTAGCAGTGAGCCTGAGAGTTAGCCACAGCTACTGGTATGTGCTGATGTTCCCATGGACAGGGTGACTGCAAGGACAGAGGTGAGTGGCAGTATCCAGGCTGAAAGTGAGGCACCGCTGTCAGAAGATACCAGGCTTCCTGTGGAAAGGGAGTTGGGAAGGGTCACAAAGGTAGAGTTGAAACAGGCTCAGCTTTCAGACCCCACCTTATAAGGTTTCAGGGAATTAGCTAAGGAGGCATCTGATTCTCAAGGAAAAGGATAGTCTGTATACTGGAATAAAGGGTTACTGTACAGAGATTGGACCTCTGAGGCTGGGCTAGAGGGTGAAGTAATACAGCAGTTTTTACTGCCAAGAGCGTACCATATGGCACTTCTAGCCATAGGGCATGACAATTCTTTTGCAGGTCATATGGGCATAAAGCATACCAAGAGATGTATTATGCAGAACTTTTATTGGCCTGGGATTGCAAGGGATGTAACGTGGTTCTGCAAGACCTGTGAGCAGGGCCCAAAGGTAGGCAAGGCAGGAGACAAGGTCAAAGCTCATTCGATGCCTTTGTCTGTGATTGAAGAGTCATTTCAGATGGTAGCTATGGATATTGTGGGGCCTCTGAGAAACCCAACTTTCACAGGGAAGAAGTATATGTTGGTGGTAGTAGAGTATGCTAGTAGATACCCTGAGGTGGTGGCTCTGTCCTCCATTGAGGCAAAGAAGGTGGCAAATGCTTTTTTAGAGATTTTCCACATGGTAGGTTTCCCAAGACAAATACTGAATAACAGAGTTGCCAATTTCATGTCAGGCCTACTGGCTTGTCTGTGAATGCTCTGTGGGGTGAAGCACCTAATGACCACCCCTACCACCCACAGACTAACGGTCTTGTGGAGAGGTTAAACCTTACACTAAAGACCATGTAACAGGCATTTGAAGACCAGTTTAAGAAAGAGTGAGACAAATATTTGTCCCATCGCTGTTTGCATACAGAGAGGTACTTCAGGAATCCACATGTTTTTCACCCTTTGAGTTGCTGTATGGGCATAGGATGAGGGGGCCTTTCGATTTGATTTGTGATGAGTGGGAGACTGAGCGTGAATCCCACAAGGAATCTGTTGTAGCATATGTCCTAAACCTAAGGACAAGGCTTAGAGAGCTCATGGACTTGCCCCAGGAGAACCTGGCCAAAGCCAACAGCAGAAAAAGGCCTGGTATGACAGGAATTCTCAAGCCAGAGAGTATGCTTTGGGAGATCAGGTTATGGTGCTCATTCCTGTCAAACAAATTAAGCTGTAGCATTCCTAAAGCTTAAAGAGGGTTTGGGAGAACACCCTGTGTTAGCCAGTCCAGATTACAGCAAATAATCTGCTGTGCAGGTGGATGCTTCGATCCATGGAGTGAGGACTGTACTCAGCCAGGTTTCCTCAGAGGGAGACGAGCACCCAGTTGTATATCTCAGCCATAGACTCCAACTCAGGGAGAACTGTTATGCAGCTGTGGAAAAAGAATGTCTAGCCATAGTATGGGCACTGCAGAACCTTCAGCCCTATCTGTATGGAAAGAAATTCACTGTGGTTACAGACCACAGTCCCTTAACATGGGTACATCATGCCAACCAGCAAAATGAAAAGTTATTAAGGTGGAGCCTAGTGTTGTAGGCATATGACATAACAGTGTAACACTGTAGTGGGGTCAACAATGCCAATGAAGATGGGCTGTCAAGACAGGGTATAGGTTAATGTGTTCCCAGATAGGCCCATTTCTCTCAAGCAACATATTTTTTTAAGGATTACTTGAAAAACTAGCTTGATTCTTCAAAGGGGGAGATATGTGATGATATGAGGTAGTGCCATCTGTGCCAGGAAGACTAGGGCAGTGCATGTGTAACATATGCCAGCATAGCTAGCTGGAGTTTTGTGAAGAATTTTATGCCATTTGACACACTGATACGTACAGATGCTTGTGTCAAAAATATATTTGTAAAGTTAACAAAAACACAAATTCACGAACTGCACCAAGCTGTTTTAATGAAGAGCTAAAAGGCTCCAAAATACTAAGTGCTTTCACCATCAACTGATGGCTTCTTCAGAGTAAAAGGAGCTCATAATCACATTGTTTAAATACAAAATTCCACATACACATTAACCAATCAACTTCATTGATTAATTACAATCCCAATAGACATACTGTTGTGTCTTTTAAATAAACCATAAAACATGCTTACTAAACTTGCTTAAAAGCATGTATTAAAACATCTATGCACTCACTTTGAACACACTCATTGTACACATATTAGTACTGAAACCTTTATTTAAATTGTCACCGGCTTTGTCCCAAGAAAACAAAGCAAAATGACATTAAACAACCACAGCCCTTTGCTTCAAAATGGGCTTAATAGAAATATAATCGTTGAGTCCAGGTTAAGTTGTTGCATCTAGAATCACCTGCCATTTAAATTCTAAAGACTCACCTTTGATGTTGTCATCACCCTATCAATTACAAGAAATATAAACTTTTTAAAGTTAACACAATTCTTGGAATGTGAATGCAACACGTTATGATTATCTTTGTTCTTAATAGCCCTCTGGTGTTCTGCTATCCTTTCCCTTAATCTACGTATAGTTTTCCCTATGTAAAATCCTGCACATGTTGTGCAAGTCGCAAGGTAAACCACTTTTTTAGTGTTGCAACTACATTTACCCGGGCATGGAATTGCCTTGTTGTACCCCCTTACTGTCACATAGGGTCCGTCATTGATGTATCTACAGTACCTGCATGACCCACATTTATACATTTGTAAACTTGTAAATCTACTTTGTGGCTTTTCTAATAAGTTCTTTATATTTGAGCCTCTTGAAAAATTACTTTTGGTGTTTAACCTAGTTCTTTTTGCATATCCATATTAAATGCCAGATTCCAAGATTTCCCAATAATCTCGATAATATTACATGCCTGTAAGTTATATTTCAAGATAATGGCTCTTGAATCAAACATTTTAGAATAAGAAGGTTCCATTATTTCCTTTACATGTATAGGCCCCCTATTTTCTACCAAAATGGGTTTAAATGATGTCAACCTCTTTTTCATCACCTCTTTTTTAACTGTAATCAACAATTTCAATGGATATCCTCTATCCAAGAACATTCCTATTAATTTATACATCTCCCTTTGATAAATCTCATCATTGCTTACAAGGCGGTTATAAAGGAATTAACAGCTTCGGTTAGGAAGCTGATGACGTTGCTCATGCAGACCCAGGTGGATGCTGGGAAGTCTTCTCAGGCGATGGTGATGGACTCACAGGCCCAACTGTTCACATTGCATTCCGTTCCAGGCTTGGACATCGAAGAAGATGGGGGTGTTTCCAACGGTGAAGGTATCCATGTTGGTGCTGGAATTCATCAGAACTGAATGGACATTCAACAGTGGTTGCCCGTTCCGGATGTTGACTTCTCGGTCTCGAATGAGGAGGGAAGGGTTTTTCTGACCCCATCTTTAAAAAAGCAGTTGGAGCATTTTGAAAACATTTGCTGTAAATTCTGGGGCCTACAACTGGATAACGCATTTCTTTCCAAATCCATCGCTTTGAAGCAAGTACCGAAAGGGCTTAGATTCAATAAAGTGCTGAATGGGATCGAAAAAGGATCTATCGCTTACAAGCAATTGGTGGATTTGTATGATAAAACTGGGTTAGAGATTTTGGACATCATTATTCAAAATAACAAGAGTAAGTTAGAACTACTTGAAAAAGAAATAGTAACTTTAAATGAAAGCATTACCTGTGATTTATTATTTTTTCAATATGTTAAACAATATATTGTTGTGTTCAATAACATTGAAAAGTTTGTGGACATGAATGTCAAAACAAAAATCAAAAAGTTATCAAGAGACCTGTCGGACTATAAGAACAATATGGCATACAATTTTGGCACTAACAACAACAGGGCTGTTAACAAGTATGGCTCAAATAATGGGCAGAACTACAACAACTTGGATAATGTATGTGATTGTAATGATGAACATGTTTCTGGGAAATGCAATGAGGAACATCTTGGTTTTTTAGAAACATCTCTGGGCCCAAGGAGATCCGAACGCCTGAGAAACAAAATGGGGGGTGGTTCAGGGAATCAGTCCAATGGTTCCCATTACAATTTTCAACAAGGGAACAGTCGTTACAACACGAGAGGGCGGTGGTACAGCAACAACAATTAGAGGCAGAAATAATTCAAGGACTGGGCTTTTGCCACTATAATGAAGCGATTGACATTAACAACCATAGTGATACATCTTTTAATATTCTGGAATGTAATACTGATGTTGTTGAACTTGCATGTGGTGTTGAAAGTGTTGACAATAGCCACTTAACGGGCGTATTTTGTTATAATAATGATGCAGCTGAATTTAGATGTGAAGTGAATATGAAAGCTGGCTTCACTATTTATAGTTTCAGCACCTTGGAAGTAAAAGAAATGCATCATGACCTGTTAGCAAAGGGGTTCACATATGTACCTGAGTTTGGTCATAATATTATGGACTTGTTTACTAGTTTGAAAATATATACTAGGCAGTTAAATTTAGCCTTGCATTTTAAAAGGCAAAATGTTCAGAGTGATTTTGTCTCTTCTTCATTAGTTAGGAAAAGCACATTTATTTCACCTGTTGATAAGGATGTGGCATTGTATGAGAAGTTATCTGTTAACAACATACGAGCATATTTGGAGAAGAACAAAATTAGGGACAAGTTAACCTCACAGAGCAGGAGAGGTTAGAGTTGAAATAATTGATCACAAATAAAGAAGTTAGAATTATGAAACCCGATAAAGGGGATGGACTGTCATTATGTCCCACTTTGATTATATAGCCAAAATGGAAATAATTTTAAATGATGATAGCACCTACCAGAGAGCCTCTAGATGTGAGATGAATATAGCATATCAAAAAATTGATACATTCCTAATGGATATATTGTTGGAAGGGGGGATACAAGAAAAAGAATATGGATTTTTGGTAGTTGAGCATCCAATTACACCTGTGGTGTTCGGCATTCCCAAAATCCATAGAAATATCAATGACCCTCCTTTCAGACCGATAGTAGCAGAAGGGGGTCTAAAACTGAGCCCTTGACAGCTTATGTTGATAGGAATATGCAAGGTTTGTTGAATAAATTTGGGCACATATTTAAGGATTCATGGCATTGTTTACAGCGACTTAGTAGTATTAATAAGGATGACTTGAATTGGTCATTCCTTACTACAGATGTAGTGAATTTGTTTTCAACAATACCCCAAGAAGAAGGATTGGAGTATTTTAGAGAGAGACTCTTGAGAAGTAAATATTTGACTACTGTAGAGTTGAACAATGTAGTTAATTTTATGGAACTGGTGCTTAAAAATAACTATATGACATTTGAGGGAGAAATTTACCACCAAATATCAGGGGTGGCAATGGGGGCCAAATGTGCCCCCATTTTTGCCAACCTGGTACTTCTACATTGGGAAGAAACATTTTTGTTTCCTACCCCTTTTTTTAAATGTATTATGTTATATAATAGATTTTTAGACAACATACTTGTTCTTTGGAAGGGGGACGAGGATGAAACTAGGAATTTCGTTGAATATCTTAATTCTACTACCCCATTTTTTTATTTTACATACAAGTGGGACAATGAAACAATTGATTTCTTGGATATTAAACTCACTAAGACAAGTGGAGGTTTGGAAAGTAACATACATAGAAAGGAGACATACAGTAATTCTCTCTTGCACTTCTCAAGTTGTCATCCATTACATCAATGTAAAAGTGTGATTAAAGGGCAGATGGTTCCATTGTCACACCTTGTGAGCAATGATGAGATTTATCAAAGGGAGATGTATAAATTAATAGGAATGTTTTTGGATAGAGGATATCCATTGAAATTTTTGATTACAGTTAAAAAAGAGGTGATGAAAAAGAGGTTGACATCATTTAAACCCATTTTGGTAGAAAATAGGGGGCCTATACATGTAAAGGAAATAATGGAACCTTCTTATTCTAAAATGTTTGATTCAAGAGCCATTATCTTGAAATATAACTTACAGGCATGTAATATTATCGAGATTATTGGGAAATCTTGTTATCTGGCATTTAATATGGATATGCAAAAAGAACTAGGTCAAACACCAAATGTAATTTTTTTCAAGAGGCTCAAATATAAAGAACTTATTAGAAAAGCCACAAAGTAGATTTACAAGTTCACAAATGTATAAATGTGGGTCATGCAGGTACTGTAGATACATCAATGACGGACCCTATGTGACAGTAAGGGGGTACAACAAGGCAATTTCATGCCCGGGTAAATGTAGTTGCAACACTAAAAAAGTGGTTTACCTTGTGACTTGCACGACATGTGCAGGATTTTACATAGGGAAAACTATACGTAGATTAAGGGAAAGGATAGCAGAACACCAGAGGGCTAATAAGAACATAGATAATCATAACGTGTTGTATTCACATTCCAAGAATTGTGTTAACTTTAAAAGGTTTATATTTTTTTTATTGATAGGGTGATGACAGGGGAAAGAGGGGGTGATGGCAACATCAGAGTTGAGTCTTTAGACTTTAAATGGCAGGTGATTCTAGATGCAACAACTTACCCTGGACTCAACGATTTTATTTCTATTAAGCCCATTTTGAAGCAAAGGGCTGTGGCTGTTTAATGTCATTTTGCTTTGTTTTTTTGGGACAAAGCCAGTAACAATTTAAATAAAGGTTTCAATACTAATATGTGTACAATGAGTGTGTTCAAAGTGAGTGCATAGATGTTTTAATACATGCTTTTAAGCAAGTTAAGCATGAACATTTTATGGTTTATTTGAAAGACACAACAGTATGTCTATTGGGATTGTAATTAATCAGTGAAGTTGATTGGTTAATGTGTATGTGGAATGTTGTATTTAAACAATGTGATTATGAGCTCCTTTTACTCTGAAGAAGCCATCAGTTGATGGTGAAAGCGCTTAGTATTTTGGAGCCTTTTAGCTCTTCATTAAAACAGCTTGGTGCAGTCCGTGAATTTGTGTTTTTGTTTGTTTTATTCAGTCATTATCCTGTTGGGTTTGTGTTTTTATATTTGTAAAGTTGCTTGTGTTAAAAAATGCATCAACAGTGGTCCTGCTAAACAGAAAAGAGATATGCATGTATGTCAGACAGTATTATTCTAATTGATTAAATGTATATGTTTTAACAGATAATTCTGGAAGGCAAGAGGTTAATCTCAATCCAGTTAATTTTGAAAAATAGGTTGAAAATTAAATGGGTTGGTTTATTAATTTAAATCTTCTGAAGTATTCGTTACTAAGTTTTATTTGCATTTGTTCATGTTTTATTATTGATCCTTCATCAGTTCCCAAATATTTATACACTCCCTCTTGCTCCAGTTCTTTCATATCACATTCTTGTCCCAAACTGATGTTTTCCTGGTGCTGCAGTTTTCCTGCTTTAAAGGTTGCTTTTGAACACTTATCAAGACCAAATGGCATTCTTATATCATCTGGAAAAGTTTTGACAACATGCAGCTGTGCTTTCAGTTCCTCATCTGATGAGCTATAAATCTTCGACAAAGGGAAGATAAGTCTTTACACTTTGTTGTTTTCTAAGAGCCAAATTGTGGCCATGGACTAAGCTGTTAACCAAAAAGCTTAATGGGTTAATGGCAAGGCAGAATAGCAATGATGACAGAGTCACCCTGGAATATCCCTCTCTGAATTTGTATCCCTGGGATAATAATCTGTCCTTTATCATGGCTTAATTGCCAAGTGGTCTGCCACTGTTTCATGGTCACTGTAATGTACTCGATCAGTGTAGGGTGAAACTTATACATTTTTAAGCACTCCTTTATCCATGAATGTGGGATACTATCGATTTTTTTTTATAATCAATCCATGCCATACATAAATTCTTCCCCTTTTTACAGTTCTCCAGTATGACTTTATTTAACAACAAATAATCCTTTGTTCCATATGACTTTCTTTTATTGCCCTTTTGTTCTCCTGCCATAATTGAGTTTTCTTTTAAATGACTATAAACTCTGTCAGCATCAATTCCCATGTATAGTTTATATGTGATCAGAAGGCAAGTTATTAGTCGATAATTTTTAGAATAGCTTGCAGGTTCGCTCTTAAGTAGGAGCATTGTTTTTCCTGTTGTTAGCCAGGTTGGTGTCTGTTCAGGGTGCACATATAAATAGTTCTTACTCATGGCTAAATCTTCATGCAAAGATGTTAATACTTTTAACCAAAAGTTAGGTACGGCATCTGGGCCTGGGGTTTTCCAATTAGAGGCTTTTCTTAATATTTCAATCTCTCTTACTGATACTAAATCTCATTTCATATCCTGCAACTTTAAATTTCTTAGTCTTTCTTTTACTTTTTCTATCCATTTAGCATCTTTGTTGTGTTCCACAGGATTTTTATAGATACTTCTCCAAAATGTATTTTTTTGGTGGTCTTTCAATTCCTTCTACATTGTTTCCCAATTCTCTATAAAACTTGTTTGGGTTATCAATAAATTGCTTATTTTGTACTTTTCCTTTATATTTACCTGTGTATACTCTAAGTTTTTCTGCCTGTGCTGAAATTTTTAGTTTGTTATTTGCGATAGTGCACAATAGATCCTGGTCTGTTCTATTACTCTGCATGGCTTTTAAAACATCTCTCTTTCTTAGTATTATTTTGATCTATTCCCTCTTCTGTAGTCTTCTGACAGTGACACTTCTTGTCTTAATTACTTTATAGTTTGATTTCGTCGATACTTCCATGATAGTATTCAATTTCTCCCCTTCCTTTCCCTTGCTACCCTGTGTTCTTGTGGTAGAACTTTTTCAGTTATTAATTTAGCAGCACAGTAATATATCCTGTTTACTTCTATTATATCACATGGATCTCTATGGACAGTCCTAATTACTGCATTCATTTGTATTACCAGACTTCTGACTTTTTGGGTTTTATTGATCTAATTTCTGCAGTCTATTTCTCTCATTGATCTTAATATATCTATCCATGTCTATTAAATCAAGCAACTCTTCTCTTAGCTCATTTTCTTCCAAACTGAGAGCACATCCCTTGTTTTCCATTTCCTGCAGGCATTCTATAGAAAGTTCTATAGCATCTTCCTGTGGCACCTTTTCTTTCATTTATGTTTTATTGTGAAATTTTCTATATCTGATTTCCTTTGCCTACATTTCTCTTTGAATATCTTTGGGGCTGCCTTCTTTATATTGATTAATTTGGCTTTCTCCTTTGCATAAATATTGTACCATATCAAATCTCTCTTTCTTTCCCATGTCCATATTTCTCTTTTATACTTTTCAAATATCTCTAGGTTTTGTTGTTTATATTTTCACCCTTCCTCAGATGCTTCTTTTTCCAAATAGATCAAAGTTTCTTGATCCATATACTGTTTTTCACAAATCTGTTGTATTAATGAACACAATTTTTAATTTGAAGCTTCTGACAGTTTTTCTTGTAGAAGTATTTTTCTTTCCTCTAATTTCTCTCTTAATTATTTGTATATCTTTTGTCTGGAAATGCTGGGCTTTTTGCATAATAGTAACAATACATGATTTATTTCTTATCCTCAATAGTCCACTCTATCGTCTTTATAGCTCTTCTTTAGCCTATCAGTTTTTTTGTGATTCTTGTGGACTGCTACTTCCTTCTACAACAGGGGGCCACCCTCTGCCTGGGCCTGGCCTGACCTCATTGTAGGAATGTTCCCATATTTTGAGGATTCTATACTGTCATTTTTTTCCAGTCCTTGTACCAGTGAGCCTACCAGGATTGGATACTTTTTTATTCAGGGTCTTGTGGACCCAGCTATCTCTTTTAATTTCTGATTTACTTCTGTCCATGATATATACTATATAAATACAATTTATATATCAGTCTTGCCTTGGTGAGAATAAAGTTTGTCTGGCTGTGACACTGCTATAAATGACTGCTAACTTACATAGCATTTTAGCTTTCAGGCATACAAAAAAGATTAGATACAAGACTGTTTATTTTACTGACGTATGCAATGATGGCAGATTGAATCTAAATTGATTTTCCAGCAGACATGTTCTAACACAGCCTAATTACACTTATTTTCCTATATTCTCATTTCTAAACTGTATGCTTTTATACCAGATAACAAAAAAATGTCTTTGAATGGTAATCAACATATGCAGTTCTACTACATGATAATATGATATTTCATGGAGAAAAATGCTTAAAATGCATCTTTCAAAGCTGCACTCTGATTTGACAGTACAATAATGTATTTTGGTAGGGTAGAAGGGGATGTTTAGAAAAATAAATTTAAATGAACCAGACTTCACTGTACTAGAAATCCCCTGTCATCTGATAATATATTAATTCAGCAGCAGAAAACCATACATGTTGTATTGGATTTCATGTTGAGCTACCATAAAGAAATACAGCAAATTCAGAAAATACCAGGAGACAAAATGTTATGACACAGAAAGCTAATGTTTGAGTTTGCATTGAGAACAATTGACATAACATATTTAAATCCACTTGAGGTTTACTTTAAAGAATTAAATGAATTCATCTACGCAGTTCAAAACTGCTGAGGAGCTCACTCCACATCTATAGACTTCAGGAGCACTGTTTGTGTACTCTTTATCTTAAACACATAATTTCTTCATTCATTCATTTGTTGTGTGTCTACAAAGTGTGACAGAAAAAGAAGAATATACAAATATATATAATTAAAATGGGTGTGGAGGACTTGCTCCTCCTGGAAAAAAAATATGTTTTTTTATTTAATATTTGCAAGTGCTAAGGTTGTTTCTTGATACATGAGTAATAGGATGTCAACGTTTCCATTTTCAAGGTAATATGATTTACCTTTCAGATGTTGGCATCCCCTTTTGTTGACCAAATGAGGGTAAACTATATGTATATATATATATATATACACACACACACACACACACACACACACACACACACACACACACACACACACACACACACACACACATACACACACACACACACACACACACACACACACACACATACACACACACACACACATATATATATATATATATATATATATATATATATATATATATATATATATATATCCCTATCATAAGATGAAAACCTCATTTGACTGAAACGCATTTGACTGAAACCATAAGACTGAAATTTCAAATGATTGAAAAGTCACTTGACTGAAACCCATAAGACTGAAACCCATAATACTGAATTTCAACATACTAAATTGTAAACTGGACCAAATAAAACCAGACTAGGTGGGGGGCTATGCCCCCACTCCCCCCTAATTATATATACTAACTCTAGGATTGCACTACAGTGGAGAAAAGGGCATATAACTTTCATGTACCTTACAGTAGTCTACATGCTGCCTCTACTATGCCCTTTTCCCTACTGTAGTGTGATCCTGGAGTTGTAGATATAGTTAGGGGGGGGTGTGGGGGCACAGGTCCCCACATTGGGGGGTGTTGGGGGCCGAGCTCCTCACCTAGTCTGGGTTTATATGGTCCAGTTTAAAATTTAGTATGTTGAAATTGAGTATTTATTTTATTTTATTTTATTTTACATTTGATAACCAGGAAAGTCTGACTGGACACAGGTCCATTTTCAGCAGAGGCCCAGGGAGGAAAGCTCTAAGAACATGCATTCACAACATCATACATATTTTGAATTAACTTATCCTTAAAGGTAAAACTAACATTCCAATGAAATGATATCATATTGCACACACTCAGAGTAAGTAAGAACATCATTAGGTAGGACAATACTTTACACATTCCAAATATGACAAACTATACATTGCCATCCGGTGGTTATATTATGGGTTTCAGCCTTATGGGTTTCAGTCAAGTGTCTTTTCAGTCTTTTGAAATTTTTTGAAATTTCACTCTTATGGTCTCAGTCAAATGAGTTTCAGTCAAAAGAGTTTCTATCATATGATAGGGATCCATATATATATATATATATATATATATATATATATATATATATATATGAATATGTTCCTTTAGATTGATGATGAACTTTGATCGGTGGTAAACACATGAAACATATTCATTGGTAATCTATATTGTCAAAAACTTCATCAAAATGCAGTGTTCATAAATGTAAACAAATTTGTTAGATTTGTGATCACACAGAACAAGTGAAAAATAATCTTTTACATCAAGGGCTTAACTGTAATACTCCTGGAAATGACATATACTAACTCCATGGTCCCATAACCAAGGAGAAAGAGGAAACTATTTCAGTCAAACTGTTGCAATTTGACTGTAACATAATGAGACCACTTTCACCAGCAACCAAAATTACCAAAAAGAGTTGCACATAATAAACCTGTACGTGATGAAACGAATGGAAACCATATTTACAATATATATATATATATATATATATATATATATATATATATATATATGGGTTTATGTCAGAATATCAAAGTTTTGGAAACTCAACCTCCATATGGTAGACTCCATAGTCCGATTTCATAAATGCCTGCATTAAGTGTGCACTAAGTATACACCATTTTGAGTGAATAGACAGCATAAGCATAACTCACACCTTCTTCCTCCTAATTTTAGTTTTCCTACTGATTTTCTTGCAGCCTTAAACATCAAGTGGGATTCATAAAGATTGCCACAAAGGGTAGACTATACATATAAATAGTGTAATCATTCTGAGTGACTAGAAAGCACAAGAAATATGACAGTGATTTTCTGAAATACAGAATGTGTTCATTTAGTGTGCACTTAGTGCAGGCATTCATGAATCTGTCCAAATATGTTCACCCTTCTGAAAACTTGAAGCATTTGTATGGAGATCACAGTACAGTGGGGATCTGGGAATTTACCCTTTTACATAATGTAGTGCCATCTTGAGTTGGTATATATAATTTGCAGGGAGTGCTTTCGAGTTTTCAGAAGGTCAAACATATACCCCGGGATTCAATAAACTCAGTTTACCCTTAGCTTTAACAGCAGTGCACCTTGCATATTCATGAAGGTGCACCGCTGCTAAGGCTAAATGGACACGAACACTACTGAGTGCAAGGGGGTGTGTTTAAGTAGTGCATGCACGTCTACCACACCCCTGCACTCAAAAAATGCCTTACAGCACTTTTTAAAAGTATTTCAGTGTCTGTGGACACTGAAATAAAAAAAAATAGTAAAACAGTTTCCACGGACAATGAAAGAGATGGGGGAGCAAGAAATCAATGCAGGGGATGTGTGACAGGTTCTGTCACACACACCTTGCATTGTCAAAGTGCTATATGGCATTTTGCAAGTGCTTTCAGTTTCAGTAGACACTGAAGGCACCCATCCCGATAGGAAGCAATGCTGGGTGTGTGTAACAAGTATTGTCACACACCCTCTGCATTATCAAAGTGCCGTACGGCACTTTGCAAGTGCTTTCAGTGTCCACTGACACTGAAAGCACCCATCCCAAAAGGAAGCAATGCAGGGGGGGGGTGACAGGTACACACCCCCTGCATTGTCAAAGTGCTGTATGGCCATACTCCTCAACTGTACAGGTTTCCGCAGAATGCCCAGATGCCTGCCTCACATACCTCTCAACCTCCTAGAGCAAGAAAGCTGTAGAACACCATAAATAATGGGGGGACAAAGGCCCCAAAATAGAGACACTTTTTAAATATTGAACTTACAAACTTGGAAAGTTGATAGAATAAAAGGTTTGCATTAGCATGTATTTCCTGAAGGGTATGAAGTCTGAAACACAAATGTTTGTCAGTATTTTATTTATTTTTTATTTTACATTTGTTAACCGGGCTAGTCCAACTGGATACATGTCCATTTTCAGTAGAGGCCCGGGGAGAAAAGCTCCAAGTTGCAAGACAGGTGTATAATACATATTTAAAACATATACAATACAGACAACATATAATACAAAAAAGAATTGCTACATGACATTAAAAATATAGAGTTAGTCATCTAAAGTATAAAAAATTTACAAATAGCACTGAAAGAAAGATGAATGCTTGGAGTGTGACTATACTGCATGGGATACTTGTTTATACATGGGTGATTTCACATGTTATATGCACTCACACTTCCAATTTTGAGTAATGGTTAGCAGTGCTCAGTTATGCCTAGCTGGTTTAAGCACTGCTTAGATGTAAATGCTAAGCAGCAGTCAGTATGTTCTGACTTAAACCCTGAGTGATGTGCCAGTGATTTACTAGAAAACCACAGTCACACTTTGTAAGTTTGTATCAGCAATAATTAAAATCTGTCCCTATGTGTCCCCTTACAATTTCCCTTACTGACAAGGAGTACAGATACATGTAAATAAAGTGGGTTGATTATTTTTTTCCCATTCTCAGATATGTGTAAGCATAGCTGAGCAGGTGTGCATGTTATAGCCCTCTGCTCAGCATTGCTTAAACATCCCATAGGAGATAAATAAAAATATACAGCTAAACTTCCAATGCTGAGATAGCATAGTGGTTAGAGTCCCGGCTTTGCCTGCAGGTGTTCATGATTCGAGTACCAAGACAGGTACTTTATTTTTACATGGAAAAGCAGTGTTAAAATTATTATTTTTATTTTAAATTATGTAGTAATTGAGATTTGTCAATCAGGGTGGAGTAGCTGGTCTGCAATGGAAGTGTGAGTGCATATAACATGTGAAATCACCCAAGTATAAACAAGTATCCCATGCAGTATAGTCACACTCCATGGTAATGTAATGAAAGCACATAGAGGGACATCATGTAAAGTAAATCATATACACTTACTAATATGTCAGTAATGATTAATTAAAAGTCATTATTCTGATATTCCCTAAAAATGAAAAGTGAGCAATGGTTAGCAGTGCTCAGTTATGCCTAGATGGTTTAAGCACTGCTTAGATGTAAATGCTAAGCAGCAGTCAGCTCAACTAAGCGGATTTGCGCACTGTTAAGCAATGCTCAGCAATTACCCCTTTAAGTACGATTCAACCCAGTTTAGCAGATTTGCACACTGCTTAGCTGAGCTTAGCATTTTCAACATGGTCCAATGATGACAAAGGTTGGGAATATAGCCTTATTTAAATCACGCAGGCGGGAATACAGCCAGCATCTGTTGTAGCTTTCTCTGAGTAGGAACTATGTCAGGTGTTGGTTTTCGGGCACAGCGCTGGGGCATTTTGGAGTCATGGCTGGGCTCCTTGTAGCAAACCAAGATAACAGACTGCTGCAGGGCCAGTACCAGGGCTCGCAGTATAAAGTGGAGGCTTGGGACCATCTGGCATGTGATCTCACCAGTGCCGCTGGCATCCCCTGAACTGGTGAGCAGGTGCGGCATCACTATGCCAACCTAAAGTGGAGGAAGGGGGCACTCTTGGGCCAATGGCTCCATGATGCTTGGGACAACCATGGTCCAGCAGTTTGTAAATTTCCCAGATATAGCTCTACCAAATTCTATCCTGAGTATGTACTAGACAGGTATGCATAATGTTTGTTTTCTCCTCCTACAACTGCAGCAGAGAGGGCTAGCAATGCTGAGACCCATGCTGACAAAATAACAAGGCTGAGCCGACAGGCTGGTGAGTACAAGTCTACCTTGCAGTATATAGTGAAATAAATAAGAAGGATTAAATTGTTTACTGTGTTCTTTGTCTAATGATTAAAGACATGTTTACAAGACTAATAGTCATCTAAAGCATATGCAGTAATAGAGCACTGTGTCATATAAGTACAATAAAAACCTAAACCACCAATTGTTGTGCTCATTCTGGTATGTTGTTGTAGAAATGGAATGTGTACAGGTTTTGTACAGAAAATATGGCTTTGACAGCATGAATTAACAGAGGTTGTTCTGAGAATCATCTAGTATGCAAAGCAGCAGATTGTGGAGCTGTAAATCAAGATATACAAGAAATATGACATATGTTATGCACTAAGATCAGAACCCTGAATACTAATGTCAAATGTATTATAATGTGTCTCCTGCTACAGTGCCTTGTATTAACCTTTGCTTTCCAGATTGTATAATTTCAAAGGATTACTACACAGTACACTAACTATCTGTCATGCATGAATCTCAGGATTACAACCTCAGTCTGTCTGGGTTTATATCAGATGATCGAAAGCTAAGAATATCGAAGCTCCAAATCTCGAACTGGAAACCTCGAAACCAGAAAACATCGAACGTGGAAAAAAGAAAATACACACCCAAAACAACACAAAAAACACTCTATGCAGGGAGGCTAGCCCCCTCTGCACCCCACACCTCCCGCTACTTAAATATACCAACTCCAAGATCGCACTACAGTGCAGTAAAGGGAAATCTTTCCTTTCCCGCACTCTGTGGTGATCTCCGGTTTATGCTTTGATGTTTTCCGGTTTCGAGGTTTCCAGTTCGAGGTTTGGAGCTTCGATAGTCTCAGCTTTCGAGTTTGTGATATACACCCATCTGTCTAGCCCATAGAGTATTAGGCAGAAAACAGTCAACCAAGAAACAGCAATTTCCCAGTAGCTCACTGTGAAAAGAAACAGCCCTGTATTTCATTTTAGCACACCCAGACATGGGTTTGAATCCAGGAAGTTGTACTGAGATATGTGCAAGAAACAGTCAGATAGTGGTAACAGATATTTCCTCCACAGGTCTTACAGGTAATGAAATGTTTGTAGTAGTTGTTTGAAGGGTGTAACAATACACTGTGTACAACTGTCCCACTGTCCAACCCCCATGCCTGCAAATGTCAGCAGGATAGGTATATACACCATGCCCTCTTCCCGATACATGTCTCTCAAGTGTCATGCTGTCATGACTAGAGGTCACTGCTGCCAATCACCTTGGACACAGATAGGAATCCAGGTGAGCTATGCTAGTAGCAGACTCACACATCATTGGAGGATACTCCTTCTTTGTCAAGTATGTAACCGTGACATGTACAAGCCCCCTCCAGTAAAGTAGTCACAGTTCAACCAGTCTGACCCATACCATTACAGGTTGATAGTCTAACAGGTATGTATGTGTCACAGAAGCTATAGGCCATAGGTAGATGTAAAGTGAGGGCAGTCCTGTAGAGCATTGAGCAGTACTGTTGTAAAAAGTAGAAGCTGATACAGTTGTTAATAGACATTTTTCTCTCCCTTTACCCATCATCTGCATCAATAAATATTATTCATATACTGCGGGTATGTTTTTCTCAAAACCTATTGTTGGGACATGTGTTCTATTATTGTTCATATAGTTTATTGGTTCCATATTAACATACCTTGTTCAAATACCATTATTGGTGGCCTGTTGCCATTAGTGTAACTTGCATGCTGTTAAAATTCTTACTGTTGTTCCATTTATGCATGTGCTCTGTTTACTATGCAACTGTTTCAAATCTGTTGGTTTGGGTTAATTGGAACACTGATGCATGCTGTTATAACAAATTTTGAAATGTGTTGTTCATAACTAACCAATATATCTGGGAAAACCACAACACCATAGGACATTTGGGAAGGCAGATCCCAATGGATCCACCTGCCCTACCCCATTTGGCATTGGTACCAGGCCCCAGCACATCTGGGACCAACCCAGAACATCCATCTTTCCTGGTCCTGCACCACCTTCAGGTAGAACCACCTCTGGGGACATCCCCCCTCTGGGTGCAGGCGTGGAGAGGACCTCATCATTTGCAAAATGTTCCGGGGTATGGTGCACAGCGTCATCTACCCCAAGTTGGATGGGCAGCTGTGCCAGATGGAGGGTTGCCTAGCATGCCTCAAGGGTCAGGCTGCCCCTCTTGTCCAGCCCCAAGCACAGCCACTTTTGGGGTCGTAAAGGTGCAGTGGTGACTGCCCATGGGTGGGGACCTCAGTCCCACTATATCCATTTGGGGGCTTATGGGCCTCTGATTCCCAGCCACCCACCCCATCCAAAATGTTTACCCCCCTCATGTGTCATATACCTCCCTGTCTGCTGTCTTGTCTGTCTGCAAATGCTACATATCTTACCCAACCTTAACTAAGCAAGCAAAACAAACTAAATAAACAAAGGAAATAACGGCTCTGATGCACAAATATGATACACCACAAAAATGATTACAAGTAGATGTGAAGCACTTTTCGTCTACCTTAACAAGTGGGTAGACTTCTTCAGACAAATCAGCTGTGCAATACAAGTGTGTTAAATACTTTTTTAAAAAAAAGATTGACATTCCAACTAGCCAATAGTAACATCAAGGTACAAAAAGTTAAAACCAAACAAATACTAAATGGCTAAGGTAATCTCAGAATGCTTCCTCACTATTAATACCCTAAAAGTTCATAACATTTACATATTAACTAAAAGAAACATATAAAGTTAATAAAATACAATTCATCTATGACACTAAGCAAAAATAATAAACTATTACACAACATATTAGCCTAAACATATTCAACGCAGGAGGCTTCTCAATTTTAAAATGCATGTCAGTGAAGTAATTTCATTTAAACCTGGAATCTAAACTGCCAAATTAACTCACACTTCTCTAATAAAAGTTGATAAGGACCCCCTTTTAAAATAGGAGTAACTTGATCTATTACCCTAAACAGAAAACTATGGGTAGGATTTACATTACAGTGTCTTGCCAACACATTTAAACTGTTTTTCTTCCTAATGTTGTATACATGCTCATAGATCCTATCCCTAAGCCTCCTGTCAGTCTTCCCTACGTAAAACACAGGGCACAGTTGTCAGGAGGCCAGGTACACTACTGCTTTGGAATTACAATCAAACCTACCTCTTGTCTGGTATTTATTCTTTCCCTCACTGAAATTGGATCCTGTTGAAATGAATTTACAATGATTACATGATTCACATTTGTAAGTGTCAATTATTCTGTGTGAAATACTTGTTTATGTCTCCACAAAATTCTTTAAATTCCTACCTCTTCTAAAAATCACAGTTGGGCAATTGCCCATCTTCTCTACTAATCCCTTCTCAAATAACAAAAAGTTCCAGTTTCTATCCAGAATACATCTCACATCACTAGCTTCTAAGTTATACACAGTAATAAAACTCCTTTTAAACTCTTTACATGCATTAGTAGTTGTGGAACTGACTTCAACTTCACCTAGTTCTACATTAACATGGGGCAATGATAAGTTGATAGGGCTAGAATGTACATGGTTTACTCTCTGTACACCAGAAAGGATAGGTCAATAATAACCTGTCCTTCTTTTAGTCTGCACCTCACCTATTAATTCAAGTACTAGATTTTCAGGATAATGACGACTGATGAACATGTTTTTTAAAATCTCTCATTCATCCAAAACATTATCAGTGTCAGTGGTCATTCTCGCAGCCCTAACAAGTTGGCCTTTGAGCACAGATCTCTTCTGGTGAAGAGGATGGCAGCTAGTGTAATGTAACATGGTGTTCGAATAAGTGTTCTTACGATGGATTCTCCCTACATACCGATTCTCAACCTCATCTCTCCTTAAATCAACATCTAATTACTATTACTAACCTGGCCCTGTGCCCTGCGTATTACATAGGGAAGACTGACAGGAGGCTTAGGGATAGGATCTACGAGCATGTATCCAACATTAGGAAGAAAAATAGTTTAAATGCTTTGGCAAGGCATTGTAATGAAAATCCTACCCATAGTTTTCTGTTTAGGGTAATAGATCAAGTTACCCCTATTTTAAAATGAGGTCCTTATCAACTTTTATTGGAGAAGTGTAAGTTAATTTGGCAGTTGAGGCTAAATTCTAATATGGTTCCAGGTTTGAATGAAATTACTTCACTGTCATGCATTTTAAAATTGAGAAGCCTCCTGCGTTGAATATGTTTAGGCTAATATGTTGTGTAATAATCTACTATTTTTGCTTAGTGTCATAGATGAATTGTATTTTATTAACTTTATATGTTTCTTTTATTTAATATGTAAATGTTATGAACTTTTAGGGTATTAATAGTGAGGAAGCATCTTGCAATTACCTTAGCCATTTAGTATTTGTTTGTTTTTAACTTTTTATACCTTATGTTACTATTGGCTAGTTGGAATGTCAATCTTTTTTTTAAAAAAAAGTATTTAACACACTTATATTGCACAGCTGATCTGTCTAAAGAAGTCTACCCACTTGTTAAGGTAGATGAAAAGTGCTTGACATCTACTTGGAATAAATTTTGTGGTATATCATATTTGTGCATCTGAGCCGTTATTTCCTTTGTTTGTTATTTTACCCAACCTACCTCCCCAAACATACCTACAGCCCTTCCCCAACATCCCATTCTCACCTAAAAAAATGGCATCTATCCCACACAAAAAAAGTAATTGCCCCATACATAGCTTTACATGTTGCCCCCATGTACAGTGAAATTAATCAATCTACCCACACATTAATCTATAAATTCCTGTCACCAACATCACTCCCTGTGGGTGTGAGGCTGTAAATTCCAAATTCTACACATTATTCACAGCTGTTGTTGCAGAAGAAATGTAGAGCTGTGGTCCTTTAATACACCCATCTTGCACATCCCTAGCTGCTTTTCCTAATGTTTTACCCCCTGCTTGCCCCCATTTCACCACTTTCCTATCACCCTTTTTTCTTTTCTTTTCTTTAATTAAAATTAGCGTGGGTGTAAACAGGAGTAAGCAGTGCTAAGTGAAGCTATGAGGGCTTAACCATCTGTTAGGATTGCTTAGCTTCACTCAAAACTATGCAAACCAGCTTACAACTGCTTAAAAGTGCCTTAATCACTCTGCCTCCATCAGCCCTTGTTCTACCCAGCAACAAAATAATCACCCCTACCTAGTCTCAACCCAGGACACTGGTACTCCAATCACAGCAAAATACCACTATACCATCTGAGTTATGGAAATTTATAATGCTTTTACAAACATATGCTTTCTGGTCATTTAACATTATAGGACCATGTGCACTACAATCACAGCAATGTACTCTACACCATCTGAGCTGCAGGAATTTGTAATGTTTTTACAAACATGTTATGCATTACAGTCATTTAACATAAGAGAAAAATATATATCCATAGTACTTTTACTCATATATATATATATATATATATATATATATATATATATATATATATATATATATATATATATATATATATATACACACACAGACACAGACACACACACGCACTCTTACTGCAAGATATCTGCAAAAAAGCCTGACAAAGTGGGGGGATAAAGGGCAAACAATAGTGACATCTTTAAAGGAGTACCACACCCACAGACTCAAAAAACATGTTTAAAACATCATGGCATGATGTTTCCTACACTTTAACAGCACTCTGGGATTATTTACAGGATTTTAAACACTTTTATATGTAATTCCAGACTCTGACCACCTGGAGGCTGGCATATTGACGTGGTTTGGATAAATCAGGTTGCCATCCAGTATCCCAGAAATCATTGTTTGGCTCAAAAATGTTACATCATGCAGGCCTCCGTTTGCCTAAAGTTCCTGTCATTTCATAGATGTTGCATGCGTACAAAGTACTGAGTAAAATAGAACAGTGTAAGTAACATTCTCTGCTGCTGGATGACTACTTAAAAGAGAAACAGTGCAAATGCCACAGAACACACTCAAAGTGCTGTTTACTTCTGCCTTTTTTCTAATTTAGTTTAAATGGCACTAATTTGTGAGACAATGAATTCCAGTCCATTTACTTCTCCCCTCTCCCATAACACTTAGCTTCCCTAGCTGTCAAAGTCCTGAGGGTAATTTGACCTGGTAATTCCATTGATTGGCAGATCTCAGCAGGGTGCTTGGCTCATGTAATTTAATCTTTGCTCTAGCATTTCCTTTGTTAGAGGGGACATTTTTTGCTGCACTATAGCCATGGCCTTACTTGACTGCAATCACATCTGGTAAGGTCTTGCACCAAGGAGCTAAAGAATAAAACATTTATACTATTAACTAGTTTAGATCTTTATTAATTTATGTGTTAAGGTATCACTTCATGCTTCCACCTTGTTAAAATTTGAGACTTACATGTGCAAAGTGTGTTGGTATGCAGTGTTTGCCTTCATATGTTTTTACTCCACTGGTTGGTTTGCAAAAAAAAAACCTTTTGCAGTATCCCTGGATTTGTCTTTGTACATACAAACCACATTGCTATATTTTCCCCTTCCTTTTTCTTGTGTCCAGAAGTCACTTATAACAAAGTAAATTTTTTATTGATTGTTTTAAATAAAGGACATCAAGGTTAACTTACCTTGAATCAGATAATGGATGCCACTGCAAAGAATCACTGTTGAAATATTTGTGCATGGACAAAATCCCTTACTAAATCTATTTGCCAGCCTCCAGTTCAATTGGTGCTATGGCTTTAATATACTGGTGTGTTTGCTCCATGCCTTCCAAATATCTCCACCATTACATACCAGTTTTGCAGTGTAGTAACCACCCCAACATGCCCATACACCTTTAGCCATCAATATGCAGCTACTCCTGTTCATGTGAGTATGTGAATTCATTTTCAGACTTAAGGTGTGGAAGATGCACTGAATAATTCTAGGTGCTTGTTCAGGTTTCACATGGTGCTTGCTTAGAGCTACTCTCATGTTAAGCCACTGTGAATATGTTGTACTGCCACCTCTGATACCAGGGTAATGTTTTAATCTTTCTATTCCCACACTGCACACTAGCAGTATCTGGTGCAAATACAACAGAGAAGTATGCAAGCGATGCACCACCTAAGCATCATTTGCCATGCAGAATGTACAAGTATGCATACCAAATTTCTGTGTTTCAAAACATCGGTGTTACTACACTACTACTGAATAAAATGAACAGCACTCAGGCTGGGGGAAGGACAAGGGAGCCATGACATCACAGAATGGGTGGATCTTATTATTTTAGTTAGAATCAGTTGACGGCTGTGGTAATGTCACTTTGGGGGAGGGAACTGATTAAAAAAAAAAAGTACCTGCACTGCCTGGCCTCGATGATGTCAGTAATTGGGCGACTCCAGCAAGCTTTATTCAAACATGAGAGAATCATTTTGTAAGTGAAACCATCACAGTATGAGAAGGTAGGCTTCTGTTGCAGAAGTAAGGGGAATTATAAAAATTGTAAATGCTTTATTGTTGTTGCTTTACAGAGGACAATGTAAATAGGGAGGAAAAGGGCCGTGAAGTTGAGGAATACATTAGAGAAACCTTTTGTACTCCTTTAAAATATGGCTGTTATACACATAGAAGTCTGCTAGAGTAGCATGGTTTGATTTAACATATAATTCCTGATAGATTCCAGGTCTGAAACACAAATGAATGTCATAGTTTAGTGATGTCAATGCCATCATCATCCCAGTGATTTGTCAGAAACCCACAACTGTTATGGAGAACAGACCAAATATATGAGCCATGCATCTGGACAGTGTCTAGACATATGGACAGTGGAGAGGCATGACTGCAGTCATGTAACAGAAGAGAAGAAACAGTGTGAGCCACCAGCCATTTCACCCAGCACCTTCTGAACCAGAGTAAGACCAATACAAATCAGCTCTGAGGAATTACCCATGTATTTCCAAATTATCATGCACTACAGGGATGGAACTGTAGGGAAAAGCAGATATTGGTGCAAAAATGTCCACCCACAACCATTTGCACCACAGTCACAGCAACATACCAGTACCCCAAATGAACTCTAGAGTAGAACGACTGTTTGAACAAATATATCCTGATTGCCAGTTACACACTACACTGACATATCCTGGCCCAACTCACAGTCTACTGGGAAACCTGAGGTGTTACAGGACATTTCTCAGTCTGCCCCTACAAACATATACAGATGATAAACCACCAGCAACTGTAGCAGCATGCACAGTCAGATAGAAAAGGATCTATGGCACTCACATCTGCTACTTTCCTTACTCAGCCCAACAAACATTTATACACAACACTGCTACACAATCTTGGCAGTCTGTTAACAATGGCCACACATATATAACTCTCAACTGTACACATTTCCACAGAATGTCCAGGGTGGGGGACCATATTTATGGTCACTGCAGCTTACCACTTCCAGGAGTCTGCTACATCACTGGGATGTTATCAGGTGTGCAGTGACTAAATAATGATATACCATACCTCTGAACCTCGTACTACAGAACATCTGGACAAAGCATGACATACTTGGGGACAGAGGGCCGAAAAGAGGGACATATCTCACATAATGGTGTTACAAACTGAAATAGTTGCTGGTGTTACAGGGTTTGTTGTAACATGACATCCCTGAAGGATATGATGTCTGAAACACTAATGGATGTCAACATTTGCTGACTAAAATCCTCACATTATCCTACTGATTTATCAAAAACAGAAATTGTCTGAGGAACAGACCAAACATAACAAGCAAACCACTGAGCAGTCTGTGGACATCTGGACAGTTGAGAGGTATGTTAGAGGCACATCACTGTCAGACATCAAGCCACACAGAAAATGCATGTCCAGACAAACCCTGTTAATCTAGCAATGTGTGTATAGCAGCAAAACTTACTTACAATCTCTACCCAATTCTGGAGCTTTGTCCCACATGTTGTTAGGCTGTCTCCACATGTCTTGTCTTGAGAGGTACCATCTGTGAAGCTGTAGCCCCCACACCTTCATAATGTCCTCTAGACAGGCAAGGAAAAGGGCCAAGGCCTACATGAAGGACTTAATTATAGCACTGTGTTGCTATGGCATTGGCTAACGGAAAGACAACACAGCTGCTCTGGATGCAAGTAACAAGTGGGAGACTCCTTGGTGCACAAGCTATCACCTGCTCATGAGCATTACCTACAAAAGGCAAGCTGCTGTCTATGCAATACAGGTGTGAAGCCATCTACACAAAGACAGACTGCAACTATACAAACCTAACCATTTGCTTTATTCTGAGGAAACTCTTCAGTACTATAACAGGTATGTAAATCATGTAAGCTTGTAATGGAAAGCAGAAGGGGCCATACACTAATGTCAAATAGGAAGTTAAACACTAGGTCGCAACAAGACCTGCTGGACTCACATGCTGCTGTCCAGTAACTTTGGCTATTCCTGCATGCCCTGTCTGCATTGACATGGATCACATCTCTGGCCCCTGAGTCACCCCAGCAAAGGTCAGCTCATGTATGACTACTACTGGAGTGTCTGTTGTCCAATACTGAGTGTGACACTGCTAGGCCAGCTACCTGGAATGTTGCAAATATTCATCACCTGTGAATGCTGCTATGAAACATATGCTTGTATTACAAATGCAAAAGACTTATATAGGGTATGTGCATATTACACAACAGGTGCAGAAGTGTGTGTTGAACTGTATGTTATATACTGAGTCCATACCTGACAACTGTCTAGAGTTTTGCAGACTGACCACATGTCTGCCTCATATTTGCAGTCAATGCCTCATACAGTTGTGTATTGTCTGGCACATCACCGGCAACCCATTAAAGACTAAAGTCATAACATAATAGCATACATTTGATTGTCAGATTTTATATCCTGCAGAGTAGACCTGTGAATGCGACATGTCTTTGCTGGCAAATAAGTGTGTTTCAGCTAGATTCATAAAGTGACACTATTTTCCAGCTTTTGCCTACCAGTGATGTGTGCCTTTATGCAGATGTCTTGCTCTAACAGGAGCTAGGTGTCTTAGCATGAAACCCATGTCAATGCAAGCATACCTTGTCCTGTAGGATGCCGACATTTGTGCAGTCACTGACACCTGCTTTGTAGCTTGCTAGGTTACTCATTCCATTATATGTTTAAACCCCAAATGGAGGGCTGCAAAGCCACAGGAGGTGGAGTCCTGAACATTATCATACACATACATACCTCCAGGCTGGCCAAACAGTATGACACATGGGAGACGTCCTGAGTGCAGCTAACAGTTGACAAAACACCTACTCAAATCATAGCTAGCTACAGGCCTCCAACCATGACTATGGACACCCACCACATCTATTGGGACTTGCTGGAATCTGTCAGGATTCAATCATCTACCCTGCTCCTGGGTGTCTTCAACTACCCAACCATAGTGTGCATGATCTATGCCACCTAAACATGAATGAACAGAGATTCCTTGGCTACGACAGATGGAAATATCCTGTATCTGGTCCTAACCAACATGAGTCCTACAGTGTCATCCTCCTTGGTAAGATCTGACCACATAGCCATCAATGTCCAGGTCACCATCTCCCCAGCCCCCCAGCAGGTTCAAACAAAATTAACTTTACACAAATGAGTATAAATTTCCTCAGAGCAGGTAGAGGTAGCTTTACAGCCAATGTCCCATCAGTTATAACTAGCAGTAGTGTCCAGGCCCACACCACAATATTATGTGGGCACCTATTGTGGGGGGGCTGCACCCTTGACACCCCCTGCTAAATATATATACCAGCTCCAAGATCGCACTACAGTGAGGAAAGGGCAAATATGTACCATGATCTCACAAAAATCAGATTGAGATCGAGCATTTCTGACCTTTAGGTCATTCGCTATTTTAAGATTTTGGAATTGTAATAGGAACCCTAAACATCACCCCCTGTTCCCCATCAGTACACATGTGCATGCACAGCACCTGCCCCCTCCCGTCATCATCAGGAAGCAGGTCCATAATGCCCTTTCAAAGGCAACACACAGAAGTCTTCATAGGCCTGATGCCATCCCTGGCTGCATCCTACATGAACACAGGCATGAACTCTCAGATCCATTATGCACTGTAATCAACCAAAGCGTGAGCACCAGTGTTATCCAATCTGCACAGAGGACAGGCACTGTCATCCCTATACACAAAGGTGGAGCAATCCACTGACCAAGCCAATCATATGCACATCAGCCTAACGAGCCTGCACTGCAAGGGCATGGAAGGCAATATCAAGAACATTATGAACAGGGACATCGGCAACCTCAAAATGCCTGAGCCCACACAGCATGGTATTGTCAAAGGGAGATCAGGCCTGTTAAACCTGGTCAACTTCTCTGAAGTGGTCAACAAACACAAGGATGAGGGGAAGATGGTGAACAATGCCTACCTTCTCCCAGCCCAATTCTCTCACAATAATCCCCAGATAATCAGGATACATATGCCTAGACAGCTAAGTATCGATCTGTATGTTACCAGATGGATAACTAACTGGCCCAATGATAGTACCCACTCGGTCAAAGTAGTGGAACCCACCTCTAGTAGCAGAGTCTTCCAAAGTGGTGTACCACAAAATCGGTCTGAGGGCCTCTAATGTTTGAGATGTGCATATCTGAGGTACAGGACAAAAGCAGTGGTCTGTGGCTGATGAGGTGTAAAGATGCTTGCAAGATGGCCACTATCTTACATTCCCCTACTGATGTGGGCATCCCCCAAGAGGCCCTCACCCAGTTTGTGGAAATGCTTCTTGCACCAGTCATTAATTGCCAGGAGAGACATCATTCTCCTTGCTGTGGCAGTTGCCATCCACACTAATTATGACAGTAATAATGTACTGAGCATGCAATCAGTTGTGAGGTGACTTGAGCACCAAGGTTGGTAGCAACCTGACAGTTTACCACCATGTGGGCACCATTGTACGGAAGGCTGTCTACATGGCCCAACTCACAAATATGGGTGTGTCATCCAGGAACCAGGACGCCATAACATCCCTGTACTCCACCCTTATCAGACACATTACCAGGTACAATGGCTCCTATGGCATGTACCTTGCCAAGCAAACGCAGTAGTTGCAGAGACCAAAGAGATTCCTGACCAGGCAAATCCAGGGTCTGCAACACCTATCCAATACAGGTAGGCTGAAAGACCTGTCCCTGTACTCAGTCTCATACAGACTGATAATAGGCCATTTCCAAACCAGCCTTGATGGTGTTTTTGCATATCTGTAAGACAAACCCCACTCACCCATCATGCACGCAAGGCCCTCACCTGGTTTGTGACATGTATAGTACTTATTGGTGGGATAGAGTAGTGTCCCACACAATACACCATCTGTAAAATACACTCCCTCCCCATGTCTAGCAGAGTACATGTATAGCCATCTTGAAGAAGAAGCTGGACAACTGCATGGGAAATGGATGGGACACCCCTGGGATCCCACATGTGTACCAGCTGGACAGGGGAAACTGGTGCTGGCTTGTAAGGGACATGAGCAAAAGTCTGGGCCAGACTTATGAGGACATCAGGGCTTATAGCCTGATATCATTTTATGAGGCTATCACCTAGTGATTTACATGTTTCCTGTATGTATTGCAGACTGTCCTGTAATATTGTCTGAAATGAATCCCTGTGAGTCTGAACTGTGTAGGTACTGCAGTGATAGTGTATAGTCTTGTCCTTTCATCAGTTATCATCACATATCATTACACCTTGTCATTGTGTGTGGTCTGTATATTAGTAAGTCAGCTCTTACAGTATATGCACTTGGAGATACTGTATACCTCACTCCAATAGCCTTGGTCTTGGCCACAATTACCACTCTGCTACTAGGTCCATCACACAGTAAGATTTGTCACCCTTTGTTGGGGGCCTTACAGTAGCAGTAAAAGAGATGGATTGTGGCAGGCAGAACTAACATAAGGTCTGTCCTGAAAGGCCCATAGGTGTCACAGCTGTGCCAAACTGTACCAGGAGTGTGTGTGTGTGTGTGTGTGTGTGTGTGTGTGTGTGTGTGTGTGTGTGTGTGTGTGTGTGTGTGTGTGTGTGTGTGACAGCAAACATAATACTGCAGGGTATTCATTTACATATGTTGTCTTCCCCTCACAGGTGAACATAGGGGTTGGTGTCCCTTCCCCTCACAACCTGATGTCGGTGTCTTAGTGGACTCTCATGATATTGGTGGTCACAGTGAGGTAGAGGTGGGGTTGTTGGTGCCTGAATCCATGCCATTATTTGGTATCCCACTTTCACCCACCATGTCCCCACACACAGTCAGTATGCCCACACATACCCAGTCCCAGCAGCCATGGAATATGGCTAGGATAAGGGTGGTGGCATGGGTTGAGTATGGCGAGTGTGAGTGTAGACACCAGCCACATGCAGAGAGCAGGTGAGGTTACACACAGGCAGATGGACAGAGGTGCTCGATAGAAGACTGCTGCCCATCAAGCCCCTGTCGCAAGTGCCACAGCAGGTGTCACCAAATGCATATTACAGTTCGTCATGGAGGGACAGGCGTGTACTGACTGCAACACCAGACAGATGCCCAAGGTCATGAATGCAGCACTCCCTGCCATGTGTGATGGCCTCCACAGCATTTGTGATGCCATACGTCATCTTGCTGATGTTGTGGCTAGACAGTGGGGAGAAACATTGTCACTGCTTGACCGTGCAATGTCTGTACTTGAGCATGTCGTGGGAGTAGGGTATCGGCCAAGTGGACGTATGTCAGCAACATGATCAGCTGTGAACCCATGTGCCCATGCACATTGACAGTCCCGTAGTGGCAGTACCAAAAGCGCTACCAAAGGGAGGGTGCTGTCCACACCACACCAGAGTAGGCCATAGGCATGTTGTCCTAGCCACTTGCATCAGGGACATAGATACAGCAGACAGCAATCCCCATCAAGGAGTAGTACTACATCTGTCCTTGGGCCTGGCGATGCCAGTGGTACTGCTGGCAGAACCAGTTACCATGTCCCTGCCAGGAGACGGTAAACGATACATCCTGCCATGTACTATGCACAGCTGACCAACATAGCCCTGTGTTGGGCATCCACATTGCTTGATGGTGTGCAGACAAACACTTACACATCCCTATCACAGGCCAGTCACCACCAGACACGCACAGCTCTTCTGCATGGCCCAGTTGAACATCGCCCCTCCAGACACACACACACACACACACACACACGCACACACGCACACACGCACACACGCACGCACGCACACACACACACACACACACACACACACACACACACACACACACACACACACACACACGATGTCAGCCATATGGCCCAGCTTAGGCCACTGGCAGTCTAACACCACACCCTATGCATTGTGCCACAACCCTGTTATCCATACCATCGATGCACGGACATGCTCATATGGGTCTGATGCACAGGGTGACTATAGTACAGTGTAGCAATGTCATGCTGCGTAAGGTGCTGTCTGCTGGCAGTAGTTATGGGTACACATTGAGGTGTATGTACCTTGTTAGCCATGATGCCCTATTGCTGTTAGTATTGCTGACTGACTATAGTGTCATGTACTGTATTCTGGTTGTGTTCCAGGTGTCTGTGTGTTTGTAGGCTGTGGGCAACGATGACTAAAGTGGAGTGGAAACACAGTGACCTTTTCATAGCCAAGGTACAGTTGTATATGTACATGTTTACCAGGTGTGTTTACATGCAACAGTGTTTGAGGAGTAATTGTGGCAGACAGTGTGACCTTGCATGCATACCCTTGATACAGCCACCTAGCCTTCATACATGTCACCTGGGTGTTCTGTAAAACTGCAGGCTCACACATACAGAGGAGGTTACTTGAGTACTGGCACTAGGTCCTTCACAAGCTTAGCCATTACTTAACTGCAACAGATTCAGTTATCAGCACCTGTTGCCCCTGCCATTTCTGTCACATCCACTCAACTATCATGCTGTTGATGAGAGTATGCCGGATACTGTGTATGACAGGTTTGGGGTATATATTCCTGAAACAGGTCAGATTGTGTTAGTTTAACCTGACAATCACCAGCATGTGCGCCTGCTATCTCATATGCATGTCTGGCCTATTGTGCTGGTAGTGCACACAGAGTCATAGTCCTGTATATGGGGCGGCTGATGAAGGGCTGAGCACATCCACTACCTGCACAGTACGATAGCACTAGATGCCTAACACAGATCGCACAGCAGTACTGTAGTGTGGCAGTTTCTGCCACTACTATTGAAGTGAGTGACAATTGCAGGGGCTGTTAGGATTGCCAATGGTGAGTTCAGAGACCATTAACATGTTAGCGCCATCTGACACACACACACACACACACACACACACACACACACACACACACACACACACTGCTCCATGAGGACATGCATTGAAACACACATGCACGTGGAGGTGACACTTATCAGAGTAGATGACCTACCCATCTATTAATGTACAATACACAGTGATATGACCATTGCACCACAGTGGCTTGATGTTAGAAACTGTGCAACTGTGCTTGTATGGTGGATGACATCTGTATGGGCTGACACTAGGTTGACAATGGGGGAGGTCACAGGGTGGAAGAGGCACACAAAATGGTATAGCCATCACATACCCACACTGAAGACAGCCACAGGGGCTGTGCATACAGAAATACATACACAGTTGCCAATAGACATATTAGTAACCCAACGTATCCACTTGTATTTACTATAGTGCTGCATACACATGACATGCTCTACATAGATTATATGCCTGGGACATAACACACAACCTCTTACAATAGGTAAACTTGCAAATGCCTTCATGGATGGTGGGATAACCCACCAGACATAGTGATTGGTCTCATCTACTGCTCCTACAAACCTGCACAAGTGATAGAGTGACAGACTTTGTATCAGCATGATGTGTCAGTCAGGTACAATGTCTGATGCTGGGATGTGTGTCAGTATGGTAACTGTGACATATATGGCAATGTTATCATAGGAATGCTCATAGTCAGGGGACACAGACCACTTATAAGTTGCAAACATGTGGATATCCCATGTACATCTGTACAGATAACTGGTACGGGCTGTATAGTTTTACATGGTGCATACAAGGCAGATGCCATTAACAAAGTCTTTAAAGTAGTGTCATAGGTAGGGGGTCAACAGGCCTTAAAATAGTATAACCTAAACACAAAACAGCCACAGGGGATATGCATCACACACACTACTATAGTTGTCAGCATTGAGATTAGAACCCCTACCTATCTAAGTATTTCCACAATAGCATTACTCAGTTATTGCACATGCCACAGAGCTTAGAGGGCTTACAAGTGTGTACAGGTACATGTAAGGTAAATGACATCAGCAGGCCTTGTAAAGTAGGGCACTTGGATATGTACTGGGTGGTACACACCTCCAAATGTTATAACCCCCCCCAGAGGATATGATTCTCACCCACACACACAGGGATAATGTGAATCATACACACACACACACACACACACACACACACACACACACACACACACACACACACACACACACACACACACACACCCATTTACCAGAACTGGGACTAGAACCCCTGTCTATCTAGTTATTTGTACTATAGTGTTACACAGTTATTGCATGCACTACAAAGCAGTGATACTGCTAAAGTTGGGCACTGGGTTGAGTACTGGGTGGGGAAGTCCTCAAAATACTTCAGCCTACAAACATACACACTTAGACACACACATTTACCAGAACTGGGAATATAACCACTGCCTGTCTAGTTATTTGTATTATACTGTTACATAGTTATTGCACACACCATAGAGCTTATAGGGCTGGGGTTGTGCAAAGGTACTTCTAAGTGGAATAACATCAGTATGAGTGCTAAAATTGGGCACTGGGAAGTGTACTGTATGGGAAGGGTCTAAAACTGTTTTACTTACAAACAAGCACACCCACACACTTACATTTTCCAGGACTGAGATTAGAGCCCCCTATCTATCTAGTTATTTATACTATAGTGTTACACCGTTTTTGCATGCACTACAGAGCTTCTAGGGCTGATAGGTGTCCAATGGTACTTCTAACGTGAATGACAGCAGCAGATCTTGTGAATTAGGGCAATGGGATGTGTACTGTCTGTGAACAGCTTCCAAATATTTAGATCTACACACACACACACACACACACACACACACACACACACACACACACACACACACACACACACACACACACACAGACACATACACACAGGCAGGTGATGTGATATTATAATCCCTACCTCAGTACTATTACACAATGGAGCTCACCTTCATGCTGGCACATGTGACTGGTTATGACTGGTATGCTACTGTCCGCAGTAGGACATCACTCTATGCCGTTCAGGGTATCTGTGTGTATGACTCACTCTGTGTGTGTGTTTCCCTGTATCTCTCTCTCTCTATCAATGTCTGTCTCTCACTTCCCCACATCTATGTGTGCGTATGCTTCAGATATTTTATCTGTTGCTCATATATATATATATATATATATATATATATATATATATATATATATCTGTGTATCACATGCAACAGATGCAGATATATCATATATGGGCCACCTACAGCTAGCCGAGGGTAATCCTGTCTGATGGGTGTGCTTAGGGACAGTTAAGATGTACATAGCTGTCTGTATGCAAAGACATATATGCACAATACAGTCATATAGTCTGATGTGGGTTCCAACATGGCCTGTGATTCTCTAAGTGTAGGAGCATGCCCAGTGTGACCTTCTATAGTGAGAGTGGGACTCCATTCCAGAGATAGTTGTACTCCAGTCTGGGGTTTTGTGTAGTACAGCCAATCCTCTCAAAAGTAAACAGGACTTTCCTAGAGGTACTTAATTTGTTTTAGCAGACATTTTCTGACATATCTGGTGTGACACTGAAATGTATTGTGTCATTACCTAGTGACAGTGCTTTACCAGCGGAATACAAGATGTATGATGCACAGACCAATATTATGAGCCCGACTATATGCATTCTTGCTGAAAAAGACCAGTTGAAAGATGTGGCTACAGCCGATTGACTGATGAAGCTGTGTAAACAGTCCAGCAAATTGGTGATATACTGGCTGGGGATCTCCTGCTTGTGTGGTATTCTTCTTACCTGAAAAGTCATATCCTGGAGTGGCCATACCTTTCAACTGTAGATTTTTTGGCAGATTGTCCAGGTGTTTGTCTAAAAGTTTCATCCAGTCTACATAAATGTGTGATTTGTATGGAAAGTTAGTTGCATATAATTGAAGACTGACATTACAAAATAATGACATCATTAATGTTTCAGACTTCATAACCTTCAGACAATTCCTGCAAATGCAAAACCCCTTATCCTACCAACTTTCTCAGTATGTAAGAGCAATATTTACATGTACCTATAATTGTGCTTTTGTCCCACTTTTATTTATTACCTTGTCCAGAAATATTGCTGTCAGAGGTTGGAAGGTATGGGTGTGGGTACAGGGTGGATTCCACATAGCACTGTGACTTACAGGTATGTCACTGGCAGAGCAGTACAGAGTAATGTGGTGAACCACTGACAGACAGTTGTGTATAGGGTGATACATTAATATGACATTAGTAGGGTATTGGCCCTGAAGTCCTTACAACCTATGCAGATGAGTGTGTAAGTGTTGAAAGTGGTGTTGTTTGTACATATGTGATGTGTGTATCAGGGGACTGTACAGTGTGTAGTGGTGAGTTTACTGTCTTTTTCTGTTTGGTGCGACATCGGAGTTAGTATATATAAGTAGTGGGGGTGTGTGGGGTGCAGCCGTCCCACATGGGGGGGTGCGGGGGGGCTTGCCCCCCTACTTATATGTAGGGTAGTTTGTGTATTTGTATTGTTGTGTTTGTGTGTGTTTTGTTTGTTTGTTGTAGTGTGGGGAGGACAGTGTATGTGTTGTGTGGTGCATGGTGTGTTTATGTTCTCGATTTTGAATTCCTCGCTTTTGGGGTTTCGGTGTTTTGGTTTTTTCGGGTTTATAGTGTCAAGATACTGAAATTTGATATTTCAGTATTTTTTATATATATATATATATATATATATATATATATATATATATATATATTTTTTTTTTTTTTGCTTTATCAAGAAAGCCAAACAGGATCAAGTTCATAGAGTAAATAAAAAGGTTTTCCTTAAGAATTCTAAATGCATACTTGTCTTTTGAACAAAAATGATTGTGCAGTTTTTGAAAAAAAAAATCTTGCTTTTCTTATGCTCACATACCAAAGTTTCTATTCCAACCTTACTCTGTGAGCTTCCAAACTCTGATTTCTTCTGGTTTGCTTTCTCTCAAAAACTCCGCAGTTTGTGAGCACTATTTTTTAGAATGCATTATTTAGCTAGCCGTCATTTAAAACTTCAGTCAACATTGCTTTTCTGTGGGTCTTACTGTACCATCATTTCAGTATCTAGTACAAATTCAGTTTTGCTAGATTCATAGGAAATCAGAAGTAGTTCCTTACATTCTGATAGTAGTTACTAATAACAGAAATTGAACTTTGCTCACATTTTCCACCAGATGTAATATTTTGTCTAATTATTAACTCATGCAGTTGGAGTTTCATGTATTCAGTTTGTTTTATCAATAAAATGCTGCAGGCTTAAGGTTACAGAATAATAACTATTAATTAAAAATAAGATAATGTTTCAAGAAGAATTCACAAAGCATACTTTTCTTTTGAACAAATCTAATCACATAATTTATTAAAATATTTATATATATATATATATATATATATATATATATATATATAGTCCTACTTATAGTACAATCACAGGTTTCTGTCCCATCTGTCATTCTGAGATTCTCAGCTCTGATTTTGTTCTAGTCTTCTTTTAGGTCTCTGCAAGGTATTAGCTTGTTCTATTGTAAAAATATAACTTTAGGGATTCTCTATTTGCCTGGTGGCAGAGCTAGCCATTAATGGAGTAGGATGTGTTGATATTCGCTCAGTGGAATTTTTTTTATATTTTCATGTTTTTTTCATATATATTTTTATAACCCTGCAATTGTCTTCCTGTGTAATTCATTAAAAGGATCAGCAAGGTTTTTTTTTTTTCTTTTGTAGTTAGTTTTCCTCCATATGAACTCTTTACTTTGCCTGTGGATAATGTTTAAGCACTATGACTAACCTGAGCATTGTTCATTGGCACTTAGATAATTCAACATCCTTGGCTACCAAAGTTCTTGATGAAACAGCAATTATCAAGTATGAATTTTCCGACTGCCATCAGGCATTGGAAGCATGTTCTTCCAAAGCAGCATTTTGGAATCTGCTGAAAGTATCCGGGCAGGCCAATGAAATTTAACTTCAGCCATGAGCAAGCACACAGCTGCACTGCAGAAACATCGAGATAAGATGGAAGATCATCGTAAAAGAATCTGAAAAAAAAAATAATTTAAGTTTAGTGGGTCTGGCAGAAGGCATGGAATGGCGATTTGTCTGATTTCCTATATAAAGATTTACTTACTGCTTTGCAACTAAACATTAGATCATAACTTAGTGACTGAACAGGCTGATAGAGCTTTAAAACTGCCTGGTCCTTAGGGATTTCCTCCACACCACATTTTTTTTGCTGCTTTAATTTTTTGGATAATGTAGTTATTTTGTGGGCAGCCAAAGAAGGGAGAATTTTCCAGTTTATGAGGCATAAGGTCCATCTTTTAAAAAACTTCTCCTGTTACATCATCAAAATTATGCTCATTCAAGGAAGGCATGAGCAGTGTAAAATAATTTACCTACATTTTTTAGATCGCCAGCTAAAATATTAATCAAATGGCAAGAAAAAAAAACTTTTTCTGTCTTCTGATGCTGCCTTGCAATTTCATCAGACCAACCAAATCTCTGTGTCTTTAACAAATCAAACAGTGGTAGCTGCAAAGGATTTTGATTCAATTTTCCTCAGTTTTCAGATATAAGAAAAGTGCTGGTCTGGGGAAGTCTACTGCAGTTCATGTCACCTCTGAACCAATTTGCCTTCTATCCAAAAGATGGCTGAAAACCTGCAAAGGTTTTCCACTGGAGAGTTCCATACACATTGTAAACTACCGCCTAAACAGATCTATGGAATATCTGATGAATCCTGTACCACTGTGGGACACTTGAACATCTCAGATTTAGTGGATGTGATGAAAACCAGTTCCAAATTGGATTCTCCCAATAAGGAATTCTTTAACACAACCATGAAGGACAATGCATTGAATGGAACAACTCCTTGTTCTTGTTTTTCACAATGTACATATTTTATTTATTTATATGTGTACCATTAAATGTTAAGGGACTGAATAGTCCTCATAAATGGAATTTTCTTTCTAAATGGTTGGCTAACCTAAAGGCAGAAGTTATATGTTTACATGAATGCAAAATAGCTAGATGCTATGCATACATACTTGATACATTCTGGTCATATTCCATTGTGTATAATTTAAATGAGAAATCTAAAGCAGAGGTCCTTACTGGTGTAAACAGTATCTGAGATGGCAAATATTGAGTAATATATTTGATAAGGAGGGAAGATATCTTTGGGTTAAGTTTAACACTCAGTTTGGTCCATTTGGAGTAGGGTGTTTTCATGGTCTGAATCAAGATCAACCAAACTTTTTTGTAAACTTCTTTAGAGAAGTCAACAGCATTGATTTCATTGTCATCCCGCTACTTGTGTCTGTAGATTATAATACAGTATTGGACTCAGGTATAGCTAGGAAGCTTCCATTTGCAGAACTGCATATACTCCCTAAGGGTGATTAACAAAATGATTTACATGTATGGTTTAGCTGACGTTTGTTCTTTACACCACCCATTTGCTGAGGTATATACTTTTACTACTGCTCATAAATTCTCAACTAGTACACTTGATTATTGTTTAATCTTGCATCAGATTGCTTAGAAAGTGGTGTTATCAGAAATAGTACTTGTTTCCTTTACAGATCATACAGCTGCTACTATTCAATATGATGAGGATGACTCATTACTCATGTATAAACTTTGTGGGATGGTCCCGTTAATTTTAACTTAATGTGGCGTGCAAATTGGGAGCAATCACTGAGTACTCCAATGATGCTAATATACTGCAGAAAGGGTTAACACAGACAAATGATTGGTGCCAAAGTCACAGATTGAAGATAAATGCAAAAAAATGTATTATTATTCCATTTGGGAAAGCTAACATCCCTGCTAATTGCACTATAGACAGCATCCCTCTAAGTATAGACCCAGTGGTATGTGATGTGGATTCTCAAGCTGACAGCAATCTGAATGTCTACCACCATGTATCCACAGTGGTAAGGAGATCCTTCAATGTGGCACATCTCATAAGTAAAGGCATTGCATCTACAGCTAAGGATGTTATAATTGCATTATACTTGGCCCTCGTCAGACCAATAACTGGGTACGGTGGTCCCTTTGCATGTATCTCACCAGACACCTGCAATAGCTGGAGAGACAGCAGAGGTTTTTCACCAAGAAAATACAGCGTACATAAAACAAGTCCTACATGGAAAGACTGAAAGCCCTGTCATTGTATTCTGTCTTCTACAGGCTGCTAATGGTTGACCTGTGCCTGGCTTACAGGGCAGTCTCTGACTTGGCCCTAATGGAAATGCTACACATTCGTAACTCAAACTGCACAAGGGTCACTTGCTCCAGGGTTTTTAACCTAGCCTCTGACATGAACAAATCATGCTGGAGAGATCATCTCTAAGACACTACCCCTTCACTGGAAGAAGCTTTCCATTTCTGTGAAGCAGAACCCCTCCCTTAGCGTCTTCAAATACAACCTAGATCAATGGATGGGTGACCATAAATTCACTCCTGAGGTAGCACCCATATCCCTCATGGACAGAGGCAGTCAGTATTAATTACCATATACATACCTCTATGAACTTCACTCATCTAACTACTGACAATTGGGGCAACTTGGGATAAATAAGGCTAGGTGTGTAAGGGATCTAGGGTCATTAGCCTAGTAACGTCCTGTGAACCTATGAACCTAAAATTAAATAGACTGTAAAACAGTTTGTATTTGTTGTCCCCATCCCCATGATAGCTTACCTATAATGATATGGTGGGAATCTTTTAAACTGCATTTACAATTTATTTTTAAGTGGGCAAAAGCCATAATGTATAAAGTTTTAGACCAGGAAATGGAACAGTTAAAAACTCAAGCTGATACTCTCTTTCTGAAATGCAAAAAATCTAAATTTAATGATAGTAAATGCTGAGATAAAATATGTAACAACATAAACTTTATACTTAGTTTCTTACTGATGAGCCCAACTGTATTTTCAAATGACTGTTATGGTCTTGGGTCATGAGTATAAACATAAGGAAAGAAGAAATTAAGCTTTTATTGTAGGCCTACTATTACCTCAACATCACTGAGTAGTTACTCAGAATACAGAAATTTGTGATATTTTCAAAACCTTTTTTCAGAATTTATATTTGCATGCTAACTCTCGAAGTACCACTTGGCTAGAGAAGATACTCTGCTTCCTTCATCAACAAAAATGATCATACTCCTATACTCCTTGAATGGTAATGTCCCAGACCCAGATGGTCTGATCTCAGAGCTTTATAAACTTTTGGATCCTCACATCATATATCCTCCCACTTGTTTCTTTCCTTTTTCTTAAACTGATGAAGATGTAAGCCCTTCATCCAGGTTTCCAATAATAATACTAGTACTCCTTAAACCTAATAAGGATACTAAGCTCACTGGAAACTATAGACATATCTCATTACTCAAAGCAGATCTGAAATTATATTCTTGTACCCTTGCAAATAAACCTCTATATCACTCAAACAGATTTTGTTAAAGTAAGATCTAGTACTAACCATACAAGAACATTGATTTCATATTTTCAGGCTCTTGCTAATGCTTCTTCATCTGTGGGCAGTAGTGCTTTATTTCAAAAAAGCTTTTGATTCCCTTTAATGGAACTACATATAGGAAGTGTTGAAAATTATGCAATTCCCTCCTCAGTTTATGTTTTGCACCAAGCCTACAAATAATGTGTCCTTCAAATCATTAAAGAGTTTATGTAAAGTCTTTCCACCAGAGGAGGTGTGGAGGCCAATGATTCCCCTGTGGAACAATCCAGCTTGTAAAATAGGTTGGCTCTCTGAATTTAGATGGAAAATGGAACCAATAGGGATACACTGGCTACCTGATCTCATTCAATATCTTGCTGGATCCTGACTATTTCTGCTCTTATGTAATCTCAGAGAGAAATGGAACATTTATGAAGATTCACACTGGAAATATGATGCTCTTGGGCATCCTGTTCTCTACTCCAAATATAAAAATTATATTTCCCTCCCTTTCTTTTCCGTCTGGTCCAAAACTTATAGTATGCCATCCTCCATAGTTGCAAAAAGAAACTTGAAGTCTCTGTCATTCATAATGCTCTACTGTTTCCAGATGGAAAAGAATCCCAAGAGAGGTTTTGGTACCTTTCTGTTAAACCCCTACCACACGTCTCGCCATATTCTTGAAATGCATAGCGTTAATCAAACAACTTGTTTTGCTTCAATGTGCATTTTCTTAACAATAAAAGTATGAACTCTAATGTTGGGCATTAGTGGCTGACTGTAAGCTTTACGGATTTACCAGAAAAATTATCATTTTACAAGGGAAGAGGAAACATATGAAGCAAAATTAGGGATAAGTTGAGCGCTATGCCACGAATCATATATACTACACAGCTATTTTAAAATGAAAATGCACCAATCCACACTCTCCCACACCCAGCTTACCTTCCCATATGCAAATGTGTGTATCTGTGCAACTCAAGTCACCCCCCTGATAAAGTTCCTAGGGCACTTCTAACATGGGGAAGCTTTGCTAGAGGGCATGATATATTTAGGCGGTTTAAATCAAAAGCACGAAGCCAATGTTGTGTATTACACCAATGTTTTCGGCTCTGTAGACTTTGCAATGCAGTCCACCTCTGTGAAGGTAACATGACAAACATATTTGCAGAAATTATCAGCATAGCATTTTGTGGGCCTGTCACAGACCTTTCAGTCTTCGTTGGGCTCGACAAAAATGGTGAGACGTGTGGTAGGGGCTTAACGGAAAAGTACCAAGCTTCCTTTTAAACTAGCAATGTACAGAATTTGTCAAAGATGGTAGGGATATGGGTAGCATATATTTTTACTTAAAAAAATTCCAAATCTTTATGAGAAGCAAATCTACTTTTTATTTTTAGGATTGCACCCTTGACCATAGCATACAGAAAAGGTTCAAACTAAGATTTTTTATTTATTTATTAAACATTTGTTAACCAGGAAAGTCTGACTTGGAACAAAGCCAATTTTCAGCAGAGGCCTTTGGAGAAATGCTCCAGTCGCATGTCTTTGAATGATATGTCTGTAGCAGCTGCAGTAACGAAGGGGTTCCCTCTTCCATAAATTCTGTTATCGTGAATCAGATAATCAATTATGGCAGAGATCAGCATGTTTACTGTCTGCCTAGATTATTCAACCTCTTGTATGTCAAACAGACATTTAGTTCTTCCCTCTGTGTGCCCACCTCAAGATTAATCTTTAGAATGACAGCTCTTGGCTCCTTCACTTACATATTATTATCAGAACAGATATGGCATCTAAATTTAAAATGACCCAGGAATTGAGTTGGGTAGATCTTCAGCTGAAGGAATGTGTTAAACTTTCTTCTGCATTAGCAACTGAGTCCAGTATCGATACACATCCCATTGAGAAGCCACCTAAACTGTCTGGGAATGCATTAGTCTGGTAGAATCTTTTTATTTTTTCATAACAAACATCATCTGCTCTTGTGAGAATAAATGAGAATAAATAAATATTTAAGATTTTGTTTTAGACAATAGTCAGCCAACTTAATTATTATTCTATCAATGACCCATGATTGGGTGTGGGTATCCCAGGATTTACCTTTGGTTGGTGTGTTCTAATGACTAAAGTAAGCCAGCCTTGGTTAAATCCCGTGACAACCAGTGGGTATTTGTTATTATCCAGTATCATTATTTAAGAAAGAAATTGCCTACCTTTCTTAAATAATGCCTTTGTATAATGGCACTTTAGAGCTCTTCACTCAGCTTCCTGATTACTGATGTACTGTGTATGTGCATGGTACATGCGTCCACAAGCTTGCACAGTACATCAGTAGAGTGCTAGGGAACTACCATAGAAGACAGCTTACCGATGTTGGTTTGCCTCTATTTTTTTTTTTTTTAATTAACTTTATTTATTTACTTATATACTGGGAAAGTATAGCAGCATTGCTGGAACAATGAGGGACAGGGAGTCAAACATATGAAGAAAGTGAGGATCATTCTGTCTGGATAATTGAGAGGTAAAGTGAAAAGCACTGCAATCTTTGGTATTTAAAGAACCATACTTTTAACTGCCAGGATTTTTGCAGAGTGCCCTGATTTTTTCTCATGTTTTGCTCTGTCCTTAAAATATTTGCAGATCATTATTTTAGCATATCTTAATAGAAAGTCCAGGAGCTTAAAAATAATTAAAGTGACTAGACTTTTTTTTCTATTGGGATATGCTCAATTTACAATGGTCATACTGATTGGCATGTCTAATTAGTGTGCAGATTTTAGAATACTAATAACCTGTTATTGTATAATTGTTATTTTTAACTGTATTGTGGAATTGTTGATTGTACCGATTTACTGTAGATAGTTATAGATGTTTTCTCTCTGTCTGAGGACTTAATACACAAGAAGTGTGCATAGAAGATCACTGCCCTTTGAAGAAACAAGTATGGATTGATGTCTGTGAGCACACAAGGTATTAATATGATTGCTGTGATTTTAAACTGTGTCTATGGCACCATGTATTTGTCCATATTAGCCCTTCCTGGAGGATATTACTGTCTTGAGAGGATTCTTTGAGGGTAATCATATGCAAACTTGGTCGGCCAGCAGCCCATAATGTTGGCCATGACTTCAGAGAAGTAGATGCCTAAAAGGATAGGCCCAAACACTGAGCCCTGAGGGATACAGATAGTGACCAGGGACTTTGTGGAGGTGAACTCTCCTAACATAACTTTCTGGGTCCTATCTTAGAGCCAGCTGGCAGTCTAGCATGTAACATTGGGGTTTATGCCCAATTCCATAAATTTGTTTACAATACCTGAGTAGGGTATTGTATCAAATGCCTTGCCCAGGTCAAGGCAGGCAGTATGCATCATTTTGCTCTCATTCATTTTCTTGGTAACCTTCTAAAAGAAGTCTACCAGACTGAGTAGGCATGATCTTCCCTTGGCAAAAACAAACTGGGTTTGATCCAGTGTCTGAAGGTTTCCAGTGTCATTATTCATCATTTCCCTGATAATTCTTTCCATGGCTTTGCAAATGAGACTAGTCAGACTAATAGTTCTGCAGTTTCTGGGGTGTATAGAAGGCCCCGTTTACAAAGAGGGATAACTGTTGCAGTTCTTCATTCATGTGGCATGTAGTCCGGCTGGTGGCTATGGATAAATAGTGACTGCAATGGTCTTAATAGGTCATGTTTCATGCTGTTTAGGAGGCATCCTTGGATATTTTCAGGGCCCACCAATGGGATGTTCGTAGACCTGCTCACTAGTGATGATTGGGGGTTATGTTCAATGGTATTTCTTGAAGGGTAACTGGGGGGAGGGGGGATTAAAAGTGGAGCTGAATTTGTTTGTCAGTAGATTTGATATTTATATCTTCTATTTCCATGTGTGTGGCTCCATTCACAATTAGCTCTGCATATGAGTACTTGTACAGCCTTTGAGGTTACAGACATAGCTAAAAAGAGCCTTGTGCTTGTCCTTGGACTGAGAGGTTATTTTTACCTCAAAATTGGCTTTGGTAGACCTGATTTAGCCCTCTGAGTTGTTTGCTTAGAATGATGAGAAAGTTTTTATCCTACTTGACATTGTATTTCATGACTTTTGCTACGACTTTCAAATTATGCAATACCTAGCACAGCACAACCACAGCCCTACTATCCTTCCTCAAAACAATTTTTCTAGCTAGAGATGATTGCAAACTTATCTCTTGCCTATTCTTAGACCTCTCAAAGGCTTTCAACACTATCTCTCACTACCTCCTGATAGATAAACCATCTAACCTTAACTTCTCCCTTGACTCCCCTGAAACTGTTGCATGATTCTCAAGCTACCTCACTAACAGGTTACAATCAGGGAGATTGCACTTTGTACTATCCCCTCCTCTGCCAGTAAAAATGGATGTTCCCCAAGGATCCATTCTTGGGCAACTACTTTTCAATATCTATACAAATCTACTCTATACTGCTAGCCCTCTGTCTTCCCTAGTTCAGTATGCGGAAGACTCTACAGTCATCACCATTGCCAACTCTTCCTCTGAACTTTTATCAGCTACCCAGACATCTTTTAACTCGATCAAAACCTGGCTCTCTAATAATCAGCTTATCCTTAACCCCAAAAAAACTATATTGCTACTCTTTCTCCCCTAAAATGTTGGCCATATCAAATCCATCTTCTCCATAATGTCTCTCAATAATACCCCCATCAAAGTGGAATCTAGCACAAAACTCCTTGATGTTTCCATTGATGACCACCTTAAATTTGACTTGCATGTAAATAATTGTATCAGGAAAAAAACATCAGAAAATAGGGCTCCTGTACAGAAACAAAAAGTTTCTCCCCACTGAAGCTATGATTACTCTCTCATGCTTACCTCTACCCAGCCTATCATATAGCTCCCTAATTCTGACTAATCTCAGCTCTTCTCTACTGACTATACTAGAGTCTACATGCAACAAGATAGCTAGATTCACTGCCCAACAAACCTACACATCCCATCACTGCTTCTTTCTAAAACACTTAAATTGGCTCGAACAGCCCCAGCTACTTCTCCTCTCCCAGCTACAGATCATCCACTCTATCCTATTCCAGCCTTCCTTCTGTCCAGCTCTATCCTCCCCCATCTCCCACTATTCTCCTACAAGACCTCTCTGGAGCTCTGCCCAAGACCTATTACATATCTATAAACCCAAGACCAAATCTGGATATAATATATACAGCTACCATCCCTCCATTGCTTGGAATAAACTCCCACTTGAAATAAGGACCCTCACACATCCCAGACAATTTCGGACAGCCACCAACGTGTATCTTAAACATCACTAGACTTGCCACTGTACTCAACCCCTCTGAATAATTCCCCCTACCTAATCTACAATCTTCCTTCTGCTAGACACAAGCACACTCTAGCTTTTCCTTAACTAATCTCTCTACTGCCTTCTTAATCTAATCTGTTTACATCTTTGAATAACACTCAGTTGTACATACCCTGCATATTCTGCAATTTCCAATATGAGCTCTAATGCGTTGTTATCTCCTAAGTTAATATATCTATTTTTCATAATGACATATTGCTAAAACTGAGTTTGTGTACTCTTTGAATAATGTATTATTGCTTGTGCTATATTGCTTTTGTCATATATTAAATGCATACATTTATGGAGCTATTCTCCATGGGCCTCCTCTGAAAAAGGGCTCTTCAGCTCAGTCGGACATACCCAGTTAACAAATGTAAAATAAATCAATAAATAAATAAATTATCCAAAGAATAAAAGCAGGCAGAGGCAAGGCTCCAGTTTCTTCAGCTGATTTATTACAAGACACACAAGCGCTTGCACCACAAGGCTTTGTCAGGTGTATAAAAAGCAGCACTCAACACACCCATTCTTATACTAATCATTAGCTAGTCACATGATTAAAAAGAGAAAACTCTTAAAGGCACAAAGAACAATTGCATTCAGCCCACAGTAAAATGCATGGTAAAATATATAAAAGCTTTGTTACAAAAACCACATTTCATAAAAGCAATATTACAAAAAATGCATATTACAAATACATATAAACCACATAAATGTAACAGATTCTACCTATGTAATGGTCTGTTTTTCAGGATGGGTCTCAATGGTACATGGTCATTAAGACCATGTCCTGTGTTAGCTCTTAATCTCACAATCCATTTAGCCTCCAGGTTCTCAGTTTGAACTCTGGTGTCACCACCCCTCAAGTTCTCATAACATTTACCTAATACCATAAATGTAGAGGTGTGTTGATCATTCGTTTCTTTAATGTGTTTTGCTAAAGCATTGAACACACTACCCTTCTTAATATGGTATAGGTGTTCCCTGATCCTATCCCTTAATAGTCTATCTGTCTTTCCCACGTAGAATTTACTGCATACTTTGCAAGTATCAAGGTAAACCACATGTGAAGTATCACACCTTGCACTGGTTCTTAGTGCTTAAGTTACACCAGTGTCTGGATGTAGAAACTCCATATCTTGATTTATAAATTTACAGAACTGGCACCTAGTGCACAGTTTGGTCCCTGGTGTATCCTCAATCCTGATTTGTTCTCTGGGATTGCAAAGTCGTCGCCTTAGCAACTTCTTATTTTTAAAAGTAAACTGTGGATGTGTTCCTATCAGGTTGCTTACTTGTTTATCAGATATCAAGATATTCCAATGCTTGCCTATGGTGTCTGTGTAGTATCTTATATTTCTAGAATAGCTAAAACACATTTTAAGTGGTTGTGAGATTTGTTTCTGTTGACCCCCGTTGCATATATCACTCTCTGCCTGTTCAGAGAAATAGGGCCTGGTTCTACTGTGTCTAGAGTTTCTCACTGTCCTGATACTTTGATTGACAAGTTTCTGGTCATAGCCCCTCTCTGTTAGTTGTATGTTTATCTTGTCTAGTTGTTCCATAAAATCTGTTTCTCTAGCATTCAATCTAGAGGCCCTGTAAGCTTGATTCTGTGCAACATTCCGAAAAATGTATTGAGGGTGCTTGCTGTCTTTTCTTAATAGACTGTTCACATGACATCCCTTCCTAAACATTTTAGTGCTCAGTGCACCATTAAGTTTTTGTATAATAGAGGGAGGATGCCTGAGGAGTGGAGAAAAAGTGTTTTGGTATCTATCTTTACGAATAAGGGTGATGTGCAGAGCTGCAGTAACTACAGAGGGATAAAATTGATCAGTCACAGCTTGAAGTTATGGGAAAAAGTAGTGGAAGCTAGGTTAAGAAGGAAGGTGATGATTAGTGATCAGCAGTATGGTTTCATGCCAGGAAAGAGAACTACAGATGCAATATTTGCTCTGAGAGTGTTGTGGGAGAAATACAGAGAAGGTCAGAAGGAGTTGCATTGCATTTTTGTGGACTTAGAGAAAGCATATGACAGGGTGCCTAGAGAGGAGTTGTGGTATTGTATGAGGAAGTCGGGAGTGGCAGAGAAGTATGTAAGAGTGGTACAGGATATGAATGAGGGTAGTGTGACATTGGTGAGGACTGCAGTGGGAGTGACAGATACGTTTAAGGTGGAGGTGGGATTACATCAAGGATCAGCTCTGAGCCCTTTCTTATTTGCAGTGGTGATGGATAGATTGACAGATGAGATCAGACAGGAGGCCCTGTGGACTATGATGTTTGCAGATGACATTGTGATATGTAGTGAGAGTAGGGACCAGGTTGAGGAGACCCTGGAGAGGTGGAGATATGCTTTAGAGAGGAGAGGAATGAAGATCAGCAGGGCTAAAACAGAATATATGTGTGTAAATGAGAGGGAGGGTAGAGAAATGGTGAGGATGCAGGGAGTAGAGTTGGTAAAGGTGGATGGGTTTAAGTACTTGGGATCAACAGTTCAGAGTAATGGTGATTGTGGAAGAGAGGTGAAGAAGAGAGTACAGGCAGGGTTGAATGGATGGAGAAGAGTGTCAGGAGTGATTTGTGACAGACGGGTACCAGTAAGAGTGAAAGGGAAGGTCTACAAGAGGGTAGTGAGAGCAGCTATGTTATATGGGTTGGAGATGGTGGCATTGACGAAAAGGCAGGAGTCAGAGCTGGATGTGGCAGAGTAAAAGATGTTAAGATTTGCACTGGGTGTGACTAGGATGGACAGGATTAGGAATCAGTATATTAGAGGGTCAACTCAGGTTGGACAGTTTGGAGACAAAGCAAGAGAGGCGAGATTGCGTTGATTTGGACATGTGCTGAGGAGGGATGCTGGGTATATTGGAAAAAGGATGCTAAGGATAGAGCTGCCAGGTAAGAGGAAAAGAGGAAGGCCTAAGATAAGGTTTATGGATGTGGTGAGAGAGGACATGCAGGCGGTTGGTGTGAAAGAGCATGATGCAGAGGACAGGAAGAAATGGAAAAAGATGATCCACTGTGGCGACCCCTAATGGGAACAGCCGAAAGAAAATGATGATGATGATGATGTGATGACCATCAGCTCTGACATCTTATGGCATCATCATATAAAAAATTATCAGGAGAGTTTGTACTTAGATTGATAATCTAATAACTGATGGCTGACATGAGCACTTCCATCTTTGGGAGTGGGTTCTTAACCATTCCCTCATATGTGTGCTTTGCCACATGTGCACTTACAGGAGCTACTGTAACAAGTTTCAGTCACCAAACCTACATTTTGTGGATCTATGGAGAAACTGGGCTGACCAAGACAACAATTTATCTCCCTTCAGAACTGGCAATCTGATGCAATCTAATTCCCTCCTCCACCCTACCTTGATCAGCTGTTTCAACATCCTGGTCTCTAGTTAAACTCTGGTCATCTGGGTTATAGTTAAGGCTTCATTCCTGTATGCCATAGTGTCCGGGAATGATACCATCCCCTTGAACCACTTGAAATGTGATGGGCATCCCTTGGACAATTATCCATTTCTCCTGTTTCACTGCTGGGAATGAGCAGGATAATCTGATTCATCCACAAGTGCTGTCACTGATGCCCAAATCAGTCTACCAGCTCATGGTGCCACGTTTTTGCAGCCTGCTTATAAGTGGTTTTAGGTACAGTCGGGGGGGAGAGCTATACAGTAATATGGAGCTCAGGGCTCATTTTGCACTCCCAGCAGAAGTTTAAGTTTTGTAGCAGATTGATGAAAGTCTGTGTTTCAACTGGCCATTATTCTGGGGAATCACTAATGAACACCAGGAAGTGTATGATCAGAGGAAAGGATAATGATAACTGCTTGAAACATTTTGTTTTAGCTGACATTTGTTTAGAGGGGAAGTCTGACTGGTTTGCTGCCCATATTCAGTACAGACCTGGGAGAAAAGCTCCAAGAATTAAGCAATAAGGATATCAGAGAAATATACAGGGATAAATGTCAGTGCAACTGAACATGGGTTAAGAAATAAACATTATAGTGTAGGAAGTGGAATGAAGACCTTTGTTACTGATGTGCTAATTCATGGAAACTGCTTGCTCAACTGCCTTGTAGTCTAAGGAAGGACTACATATAGGCTCCATTGCTTACTTACTTAGGGAAAATTGGCTGAAGTACACATCATTTAAAGACAGGTGTTATACATGCAAAAGTGTAAAAGGTGCATATGATTATTCCAGCTGTATGCTGATAGCATGTGCTGAAGTAATTATACACGACTATCACGCATTTATTTTTTAGTCCATGTTAATTGAAACTCTTACCTGTCTCACATTCAGATTTTATGAAGAAATTAAAGTAAAGACATAATTCAAAAATGGTGGCTGTGAAATAAGGGGTGGCAGGATAATATTTATACTGAAATAAGAGAGTTTCTGAATTTAGATATCAAAAGCAAAATTATTGTGGTAATATGGATTATAACTCTATCACTAGTGTAATGTTTGCTGATTCAGAGTAATATATTGGTAGTGAGCATAGATGAACATGTAATATAATGTATTTTAGTCAAGGACAACTGATGGTTATTAGAATATGTGTGTGTGTGTGTTTGTGTGTGTGTGTGTGTGTGTGTGTGTGTGTGTGTGTGTGTGTGTGTGTGTGTGTGTGTATTTACATCAGTACTACATAGTATGTTGAAGTAAGTTTAAACTTTATTATTTGATTAGGAAAAGGCATATAACAATGACATAGTGGCATTCTATTATTTATGGGATGAACTAGCAAACTTGAGACTTACAGGAATTCAAAATGAGTGCCATAACTCCCTATCAGTTTTATCTACTTCCTTGTACATATGAAGGTTGTCTTTGAAGAATGTTAATGACTGACGTTTTCAAATTGTAATGGGAAATTTATTTCACACCCTTATAAGGGATTGTGTAATGCATCTGTTACTTATTTCTATTACTGACATTTACTTTTAGTATTACCAGTATGATGTTAGCTTTCCCGGTGATGCATGCCAAGCATGGAATTTCAAACAGATGCACCTTAAATATTCCCCGGGATTCAATAAAGCTTACACGGAGTGTAAGAATAGTGCAGCCGCCCCTGCATGGAATATGGCCGACAAGCAATCCAGTAAAGAAGCCTGGGGATGTGCAGAAGCCTGGCAGCACTATTCCCACACTGACACCACTGAATAATGCTAATTACCTCATTTGCTGGTGAAAACCATGCAACTGAGGTGAATTAGCTATTCAGTAAGCAGGCAAGCATTCGTGTGGAAACACTGTAAAGTGCAGAAATGTATTTGGCTACTAGCCGAATACTTTTCTGCAAAAATCAAAATGGAGGCATGATAGCTCAAAGTAAAGCATGTATTATACCCCTTAGGCATGCCAATGGCCAAATGTATGGCAATTGACAGGAAAATTGTTTTAAAATTATACAAATCAAAGTTTATTTTTTTGGGCCAATCTCAGCCGTTTAAGCATAGGGCAGCGGCGTGCAAATGGGATCATGCCGAAAATTTTAAAAAAGTGAAAAGGCAATTTTAAGTGAAATCTTCATTTTGCCATTATAGTCTATGGCATGCAGAATAAAAACAGTAACAGGTAACACTGATTGCTAAAGAGGAAGGCTGTGGTGTAGTGGTGTAACCAGGGACTAAGGCAGTGGGGTATGCAAATGAGCAAATTGTACTGAATCACTGAAGGGGAGACCATTCTCTGGCTGCACCTATCTGTGTAGGAGCTATAAAGCAGTGGTGTAAGCAGGAGAAGCAGCTGACATGAAAAAGGGGGGGGTGTCATGCTTGGTGTAAGCACACTGGAGCTCCATTGCTCACATTTGAGCTTAACTAAGCACAGCTAAGCAACGGGATGTGTCTGAGGCTGTATTGACTTATTCCATGAAATGAAGAGCATGTTCACATCCAGGTGAGAGCCATTTCTCATTGTTTACCTTAGCTAAACAGATTTGCGTGGTATGCACCAGGTCTAAAACAAACAAACAAAAAAGAACTCCGGAACTAGCAGGACTGTTTACATTTGGGCACCGGGTTTGTGTGGCGAGCCTCTGAGCTTTAAAGGGGTGGAAATGGGAAGGGAAAAAAGAAAAAAAAAGGCAAATAGCAGAATAAAAACAATCAAGTACAAATAAAATAGCAAGCAGGTGGAATGTATCATAGCCAGCCAATCATACAGGCAGTATCTGCAGCACAACAGTATAAACTGTGACACCATTCAGTCTGGTTTTCCCACAAACCTTGCACCATTGGTGTAAAAATGCGGGGGAATTTTAACTAAAAAAATGTTCGGGGCTGCTCTTGCTTTGATCTATCAGTATGGGCTAGAGGCTCAGGGTGGTGAGGAGGATAATGCTGACAACCACCCCAGACTGAGGAGGAGGAGAAGAGTGTTCAGACGAAGGGTAACCTACCAAGGGCTACATGAGCTGGAGATAGTAGAGTGCTACAGGGTGGACAGAGACATACTTCAGCAAATCATCGAGCTGTGTTGGCCTCAACTCAGATACAGAGCCAACAGAGGGGAACACATCCCAATGGATACCAAGGTATGTGTAGCCTTAAGAATACTAGCTACAGGTACCTTCTAAAGACCTACTGGGGACATGATGAGGGTCTCACAGGCATCTGCATCCAGGGTACTCCACCAGTTCCTGGATGCCATGCTAATACATGCTGGTGAGCACATTTACTTCCTCAACACCCATGAGGAGAGGACCAGCAGTATGCATCTCTTCCACCATGTAGTAGAGTACTCGGAGGTACTGGGTGTAATAGACTGCATGCACATGCACATCAAAGCACCATCTGGTGAACAGGGTAGGGGCTACATAAACAGCAAGGGCTTCCCCTCCATCAACTGCCAGGTCGTGTGCAATGCCCAGGGCATTATTATGGATGTGTGTGTGTGCTGGCAGCCCTAGAAGTTATCACAACTCCCACATCTGACATCCCTCACAGCTGTACCAGGCATTTGCCAGTGAGGACATCCTGTATAGCCATATGGTGGGGGATGCTGGCTGTTCACTGAAGCCATGGATGATGACACCCATCAGAAATAGACATGCACCCAATCAAGAATGCCATTATGAGGCACACATATATTCCAGGATCATTATAGAGTGTGTGTTTGGGGTGATCAAGTCACTGTTCTGCTGCCTTGACATATCTGGTAGAGCCTTGCAGTACTCTCCAGCCACATGTGCATAAATGTTATGTGCCATGCTACACAATATGATCCTGTAGAAACAACTGCAGCAGGAACAGCACAGGAAAGGGCCACATAGCTCACCAGCATTGCCAAGGTCCCCACCGACACAGACGGACTCGGAGGAGGACACCCCTGAGCCTGCTCCTGTAGACAGATGGAGGCATGCCCAGTATGCCCAGGCCTTGGCAAAGAGGCAATGCATAACACACACTGACACTGTAGAGACCCAGGGACTGGTATGTCTCTCCTAATCATGCACACAGTAAAATGGATGCTACACACATCACACTACCTGTAGATTTCCTTGTATAGGCAGCGTATTGCATGCATCAGACAGAGTCAGCCCTCACACACTGTCCCCACAACTGCCATAGGAACAAGGTAAGTCAGTCTTCTAAACAATAAATGAATGGAGTAGTATGTGCTGGTAGCATATCTATGGTATTGCTGCATGAATGCAGGGGAATGGGGTGGCCTACTAGGGTAGCAGCAGACAACTGATAGCTATGTGGGACACCAGGAAATATCTGCCCAATATTTGCTTCCCCACACTATGCAGTATTATCCAAGGTGACAAATCTCACTGCAGTATATGTGGGGGCTGACTAAGGGGAGGGGCATAGGTCACATGCATGGATGTCAATGTGGGGATCCCATACTCATCCCGCAGACTCATCCAGAAAGTCAGCCATAGAAAACCATAAAGGAATGTCTTACAAAGGTCCACAAATGGCATCCATGATGGAGTACCACCCTACCGACTTACACAGTGATATCACAGCAGGCCTTGCAGTTGTAGTAAGGCTCTGAAGGGTAAGAAGTCTGGAACTCAATTGTATACTATTACAAGCTAACCTGTGGTCTCTAGTGATATGCCTCTATTCTCTAAGACAGGGCACAACACTATGCTAAATGGAACCAAAACATAAAGCCAATATCAGCACAGTATGTGCAAATGTGTACCGTTGACAGGTGTGCCCCCTCCACACACCCATATTCCCATAGAAATGCAGGAACATGTAAGTTTGTAGGGTAATAGCAGCAGGTATGCATTGTCAGGGCTGCCCCAATTAACAGGATAACTTCTTGCATGTCCACAATATGCAGGGGTCAATGATCTATGTATATGCGTGGAAAATACTGTCAGGATGAAGCCAGCACTTACTCCTGGCTGTTGCATCTTAGTGGCCTAGGTACAGTACTGTGGTAGACAGGGCCATGTTCCAGAACCACAGTGCCATCTATTTTGCATGTCAGCTACACCTATGGTCAGAGTTGTACACACTGTCCAGATGTCAGTATCCATTACTGCCAGTAAGCTGGACAGATCATGGACAGGGAGACACACATATGAATAGTACACAGGCTGAAGTAACCTACACAGTGCCTACCATACCTCTGTACAGACCTTTCACAGAATGTACAGAGGTTTGCATTATATTTGTGGTATCTTTATCATGAATTAGCAGTTCTGTGGCAGATCACTGGCAAACCATGAAAGTCTAAAGTCAGAAAATAATGATGGATTGTAGTGTCTCAGACTTCATACCCTATAGAAAATGCATGCTAATGCAAAATCTGTTATTATATCAGCCTTCTAGATTTGTAAGGCCAATAGTTAAAATAGTCCCTATATTTAGGCCTTTGTCACCTAATTACTTATGACTTTGTCCAGATGTCTGGCTCTCATATGTCGACAGGTAATGTGCCTAGTAGCACAGCAGGTACCTGAAGGTCAATGTACTGTCAGGTCATAAAAGGCTGCCACCTTACTGTGTCAACACTGACAACATGTCACTGGCCAACAGCCATACGCCTGGAATGGCTGGTTGTCACAGAAGGTGCATCAAGTATGCCTTGTATATCTGTTCTGTTTGTCCTAACATTGCATTTGCCTGCAAAGTATTTGCAAAACAAGAAAAGGTCATGTCAAAACATCAATGGCATATAGGGGAAAAACAAATGTCACACCCATAACAGAAAGCAAGCAACAAACTGGTCCACCAACTGTCTATGTATGGCAGAACAGTATCAACCCCTTGTCCCCACATGTGGGCCTTCGTCTCTACTGTCATATGTGGGCCTGTCCAGATGTCAGAGTCAGTGACAGTTTGACAGCTAGGCCAACATGTAGCCACATAATAACATAGTAACACAAACTGTCTGAGGACCCCAGCAGATGTAGTGGTGCAATGATGGACAACCTGGCAAATAGGTACACTCAGAGGTGTGTAGTCCATAACCTTGTGTGTGATGTTACGGCATTTACCATGCTCACACCAGAATTACAAATACATAACAGCAGCCACTATGGGCAAAGTCTGTGACTAGACTACAGAAGGATAAAGAGATGCACAGAAGGGGGAGGGGAACCACTGGCCAGACAAACGGAGAATGTGCACAGCAGAGCACATTTTGCAGTAACATAGGTACCCTGCAGTGTATGGAGTCAGTAAGCATTACCTGCAAATGCACAACACACACCCACATAAGTGGAGGTCCACAACAAATCAAACCCCAAGTAAAGGAAACCTCAAAGGCAGAAACACATGAGAACTTCCAAACCTACACACCACCAACCATGTATAGTCGGGTTTCAATAGAAATTGCGAACATTCAAAAGTTTGAGCCTCATATGGTCGACACCATATGAGCAAACATTTGAAAGCTCACAAGTTTCAATGGAGATCACTGTAGAGAATATTTCCCTTTACTTCAATGTAGTGTGATCTCGGAGTTGGTATATTTATGTAGTGGGCAGTGGGTGGGTGTGCAGCTCAGAGTGTCCAGGTAAGTTTTTTTTTAATTTTTTATTTGTTCAAAGTTTTAAAACTTCGCTCATATGGTGTTGATCATATGAGAGTCGAAGTTTTCAACCTTCGAGCATATAATATAGACCCATATAATCCACACACCAGGGTCCTGCAAACACTAAGGTCTTACCATACACACAACATATTACTCATAGAAGACTCCACTGTGAGACACACAGACATGCCACACACCAGGCAGGATAAGGATAACGTCACAATTACTTATTTTGCAGGTGCCATAACCTGCCATATCACACATGCACTCAAGTTACCTGACAACAGGTACAGATATCACACTAGCCTAGTCCATGGCGGTGTGAATGGTGTCAGAAATACCTCACAGACTATAGAAAGGCAGACATGATGCAGCGTGCTGAATATGTGTCTCATGCAGGTATGTCCCTAGCCAGAAGCAGCATCCTGCTGTCACCCAGAGTGATGGATCAATATGAACAGTAAGTGATTCTCAGTAACACCTGACTCACTTACCATTATCACCCCAGGGGGATGATCCACTGTCTGGCAGCCTGGGAACATATGAGTGACAGAATGCACTGCCTTGCTACAGATGGCCTGCAGCAGTCTCACATAGCCTACAGGCCTCTGGCAAAGGCCCATGCCTCACCAATAGTGCCATTGTAGGGAATGTCATGGGGTCCATACTGCCAACATAACACAGTCAACAAAATGCACAGGAAATGCCATGCCGCTAAATGCTAGTAGCATACCTCTCAAACTCATAGAGCAAGAAATCTTAACAAAGCCATACATAATGGTGGGATAAAGGCCCAACTATAGGGCCACTTTTGAAATAATGCTCTCATAATGTTAGAAAGGTGATAGAATAACAGAGAGGTGTGTAGTAGCATGGATGTCATGAAGGATGTGAAGTCTGAAACTCTAATGTTCGGTCATTATTCCCTGATTGCAACCCTGAGTGATTAGCAACTAACTTGCTAGAAAACCACAATGTGAAGGGCAACTGACCAGATATGTGAGGCAGGAATCTGGATAATCTGTGAGAATCTGTACAGTTGAGAGGTATGGCCACACCAGCATATGACCTTTCAGGTAAGAAGAATACCACACAAACAGGAGATCCCCAGCCAGTATATCACCAAGGTGCTGGACATTTTACACAGCTTCATCAGTCAATCAGCTGTAACCACACCTCCCAACTGGCTAGATTATGCAATAAGGTCTAGCCTTTGCCTCATAATATTGGTCTGTGCATCATCCAATTCATATTTCTCTGGTAAATAACTGTGATGATCTGATGATATCTGTCAGTAGGTAATGACACAATACATTAGTGTCAAACATTACATAAGTCAGAAAATGTTTGCTAAAACAAACCCTGTAACTTCTTCTTCTCTTTCGCCTGTTCCCGTTAGGGGTTGCCACAGCAGATCATCTGTTTCCATTTCTTCCTGTCCTCTGCATATTGCTCTGTCACACCAACCACCTGCATGTCCTGTCTCACCACATCCATGAACCTTATCTTAGGCCTTCCTCTTTTCTTCTTACCTGGCAGCTCCATCCTTAGCATCCTTTTCAAAATATACCCAGCATCCCTCAGCATATGTCAAACCAATGCAATCCCGCCTCTCTGACTTTGTCTCCAAACCTCCAACCTGAGATGACCCTCTAATATACTGATTCCTAATCCTGTCCATCCTTGTCATACCCAGTGCAAATCTTAACATCTTTAACTCTGCCACTTCCAGCTCTGACTCCTGCCTTTTTGGCAATGCCACCATCTCCAACCCATACAACATAGCTGCTCTCACTATCCTCTTGTAGACCTTCCCTTTCACTCTTACTGGTACCCGTCTGTCACAAATCACACCTGACACTCTTCTCCACCCATTCCACCCTGCCTGTACTCTCTTCTTCACCTCTCTTTCACACTCACCATTACTCTGAACTGTTGATCCCAAGTACTTAAACTCATCCACCTTCGCCAACTCAACTCCCTGCATCCTCACCATTCCTCTATCCTCCCTCTCATTCACACACACATATTCTGTCTTAGTCCTGCTGACTTTCATTCCTCTCCTCTCTAAAGCATATCTCCACCTCCCCAGGGTCTCCTCAACCTGGTCCCTACTCTCACTACAGATCACAATGTCATCTGCAAACATCATAGTCCACGGTTAAAACAAACCCTATAACTCATGCACCTCATAAATTAATAAGAGCTATAGTTACAGAATCCCCCTATGTTTGGGCCATTGTTTCCCCATATCAGCAGCCTATTTGCAGATATCTTGCACACATATATATAGGTTCATAGGTAGGTACTAGGCTATCTGCCCAAGGGCATTTATAAGCTTAGCCAGACTGTGTCGGCTTTCACCACCCCATTGATTAATTAACTGATCCTCTGTCAAGCAGAGCCAATGATGTGATCCTAGGGGTGTAGTTTCTGTTACCCATCCACTCATCAAGGTTTCTCTTGAAGAGTGTTAGTGAGGGGCTCTGCCTAATGTAGTTTGGAATTTTGTTCCAAAGCATGGGGAGTCTCTGTGACAGGAATCTATCCCTCCAGCATGTTCTATTTATTGTTGTGGTGAGGTTTAGCTCACTAGAGCTTGTGGCTTGCAGTGACTTGGATTTCTTTAGGTGGAGCATGTCCATCAATTCTGAGTTGGACATGGCTTTGTAAGTCAGGCTGAGATCACCTCTGAGTAAGCGATATGCCACTGAGTACAGCCAGAGTTTTTTCAGTCAGGCTGCATAGGACATATGTTTGAGGCCAGTAATCCTCTTGATGAGGTACATTTGTGGTCTCTCCAGCTGTTGGAAGTGTCTTGTGAGGTACATCCCAAATGGGGCATTGTACTCTATGATGGGTCTGATGAGTGACGAGTAGAGGGGCACTATAACCTCTTTATTTCTAGATGTGAACCCTTTAGTAATTAGATGGACCACATAGAAGGATTTCCTAACTACTTTGGCAATATGATTGTCAAAGGAGAGATTGCTATCTACCTGGGTCCCCAGATCTCTTATTACCTCTTCTGTATTAAGAGGGCTGCCACCTATGTGGTAATTCGTGGGTGTTTTGTTTTTCCCAAAGAAGTTGACTATGCATTTTTTGGCATTTAGCTTGAGGCCATAACTTTGACACTGGATGTCCATCTCAGTAAGGCCCTTTTGGATGATGTCCGTGTCAGCCCGAGAGTCAATTATGGCTCCCAGTTTGCAGTCATCGGCGAACTTGGTTAGCCATAGTCCTCCTGTGTTTGTCTGCACTTCTGAAAAGTGTATGCCGAACAGTAGGGCTCCCAGGACCAAGCCTTGCGGGACACCACTTGTGACTGGTTTAGAGTCAGACCTGGAGCCAGCTATTCTTACCATGTGAGTTCTGTCTGTAAGCCAGTTGGCAACCCATCTCGTGACGTAGGGTAACATATTACAATATGTCAAGCATACACACACATAGACATGGGGAAGAGAGAGACAGACAATGATAGAGTGAGACACACAGGGAGACACACTCAGAAAGGGAGTCATATACAGGAATACCCTGAATGGCAGAGAGTGATGTCCTGCTGCAGACAGCTACATACGAATTGTAACCACTGGCATGTGCCAGCATGAAGATGACAATCATTGTCTGATGGTACTGAGGAGGGAATTGTAATATCACATCACCTACCATTTTTTGTGTGTGTGTGTGTGTGTGTGTGTGTGTGTGTGTGTGTGTGTGTGTGTGTGTGTGTGTGTGTCTGTGTGTGTGTGTGTGTGTGTGTGTGTGTGTAGGTCTAAGTATTATGATGCCTTACCCACCCAGTACACTTACCATTATCTTACTTTACAAGATTTACTGATGTCATTCACCTTAGAAGTACTTTTGGACTGGATTCAGTCCTGCAAGCTTTATAGCATGTGTGATAACTGTGTAACACTATTGAGGTTCTAATCACAGTCCTGGCATATGTAAGTGTGTGTGTGGAGGAGGGCGTATGTATAGAAATAAGTGTTTTAGTCCTTTCCCACACAGTACACTTCCCATTGCCCTACTTTAGCAGTCCTGCTGATGTCAGTCACCCTGGAAGTACCTTTGGCAGTCCTCAGCCTTATAAGCTCTGTGATGTGTATGATAACTGCGTAACACTATAGTACAAATAACTAGTTAGGGAGAGGTTCTAATCTCAGTCATGGCAAATGTAAAAGTGTGTGTATTTGTAGGTTAAAGATTTGGAGCCCATTCATACCCAGTACACTTCCCATTGCCCTGCTTTAGCAGTCCTGCTGTCAGTCACATTAGCAATACCTTTGGTCAACCCTCAGCCCTATAAGCTCTGTGGTGTGTGCAATGGATGCACAACACTATAGTACAAATAACCAGTTAGGTAAGGATTCTAATCTCAGTAGTGGCAAATGTAAAAGTGTGTGTGTTTGTAGGTTAAAGATTTTGATCCTATTCACACCCAGTACTCTTCCCATTGCCCTACTTTAGCAGTCGTGCTGTTGTCAGTCACCTTAGAAGTACCTTTGGGCAACGCTTAGCCATAGAACCTCTGTAGTGTGTGCGATAATTGCGTAACACTGTAGTACAAATAACTAGTTAGGTAGGGGTTCTAATCTCAGTTTTGGCAAATGTACAACTGTGTGTGTGTTTGTAGGTTAAAGATTGTGAGCCCATTCACACCCAGTACACTTCCCATTGCCCTACTTTAGCAGTCCTGCTGATGTCAGTCACCTTAGAAGAACCTTTGGGCAGCCTTCAGCCCTATAAGCTCTGTGACATGTGTGATAACTGTGTAATGCTACAGTACAAATAACTAATTAGGCAGGAGTTTTTAATCTCAGTCCTGGTAAATGTAAAAGTGTGTGTGTCTGTGTGTTTGTAGATTAAAGATTTTGAGCCCAGAACACTTCCCATTGTCCTACTTTAGCAGTCCTGCTGATGTCAATCACTATAGAAGTACCTTTTGGCAGCCCTCACCTCTATAAGCTCTGTGGTGCATGTGGAAACTGCATAACAGTATAGTACAAATAATAAGTTAGGTAGGGGTTCTAATCTCAGTCATGTCAAACGTAAAAGTGTGTGCTTGTGTGTGTGTGTGTGTGTGTGTGTGTGTGTGTGTATGTTTGTAGGTTAAAGATTTTGAGCCCATTCACACCCAGTACACTTCCCATTGCCCTACTTTAGCAGTTCTGCTGATGTCAGTCACCATAGAAGTGCCTTTGGGTAACCCACAGCCCCATAAGCTCTCTGGTGCATGTGATAACTGCATAACACTAAAATACAAATAACTATTTAGGTAGGGGTTCTAATCTTGGTCCTGGCAAATTAAAACGTTTATGCATCTGATTGTTTGTAGATTAAATATTTTGAGCCCATTCACACCCAGAACACTTCCCATTGCCCTACTTTAGCAGTCCTGCTGATGTCAGTCACCTTTCGAAGTACCTTTTGGCAGGCCTCACCTCCATAAGCTCTGTGGTGCATGTGATAACTGCGGAACAGTATAGTACAAATAATTAGTTAGGCAGGGATTCTGATCTCAGTCCTGGCATGTGTGTGTGAGTGTATTTGTGTTTGTAAGTGTGTATATCTGTTGGTTAAAGAATTCTGTGGCCTTTCTCACCAAGTATATTGCCCATTGTTATACTTTACAAGGGCTGGTGATGTTCCTCACCTTAGAAGTACCTTGGGACACATTTCCCCTATCAGCTCCATGGGACGTGTGATAAATGCATAACAGTGGAGTAGCAATAACTGGATAGGTAGGGATTCTAATCTCAGTCCTAGCAAATGTGTATGTGCAAGAACAGTATCGTGTGTGTGTGTGTGTGTGTGTGTGTGTGTGTGTGTGTGTGGTTGGGAACCATATCCATGGGGGGTGGGTTTTGCAATTTTCTGTTGTGGTCCACCCAGTACATGTCCCAATGTCCACTTTACAAAGCCCACTGTTGTCACCACTGTAGAGGTAGCTGTAGACACTTTGAAGCCATATAAGCTCTGTGCCATGTGAAATAACTATGTAACATTATGGAATAAATAACAAGATATGTGGTCTTCTAATCCTTTGATACGATTCCCCACTCAGGAATCATAGAAAAACACACTCAGCTAGGCATTAACCCCTATATCACTAGGTGGGTTGCAAATAGGCTCACAGATAGAACCCACAGTGTGAAAGCAGTGGACTCCATGTCAGACTGCTGACCAGTTATGAGTAGAGTACCACAGGGTCTGGTCCTGGATCCCCTTATGTTCAGTATCTATGCCTCTGAAGTCCAGTCCAACACAAAGGGACTCTGGCTGACAATGTTTGCAGATGACTGCAAGGTGGGTGCTATTATTACCTCCACAAATTATGTTGACATCCTGCAGAAAGGCCTCACTGAGACCTATGATTGTTGTCAGAACCCTGGAATTAAGCTCAGTGCCAGAAAATGTGTCACCATCCCCTTTGGGAACAACTTAGTTCCCATGTATCCCCACATCGATGGTAGTCCACTGAAAACAGAAGTCGTTATAAGAGAACTGGGAACACAGGTTGACAGCGACCTCTCTGTTGCCCACCACAGTGCCACTGTGGTCAGAAAGTCCTTGTATGTGGCACATCTCATTACTAAGGGTGTTGCATCCAGGAAGAAAGAGGTCATTGTCTCCCTCTGTTCTTCCCTCATTAGGCTAGTCATTGAGTACAATGGCCCATTTGGTAGTACCTCACTAGACACCTGCAACAACTGAAGATGCTGAAAAAGTACCTCACAAAGAGGATCCTACGCCTTAAACACTTGTCCTATATGGACAGACTCCAAACACTCCAACTATTCTCTGTCTCATATTGGCTACTTAGAGGCAATCTCTGCTTGACTTACAAAGCCATGTCTGACCCAGCTCTGTTAGGCATGCTGCATCTAAAGAAACTCAATCCATCTGCACCACATGCCCCAGAGACATCAACCTCATTTCCACAATCAACAGACCATGCTGGAGGGAGAGGTTCATAACCCAGAGACTGGCCATGCTATGGAGTAGGCTTCACGTACATGTCAAGAAGAGCACCTTACTAGCCCTCTGCAAGAGAAATCTGGATGAGTGGATGGGGAATAGAAATTTCATCCTGGGGATCACTCCAGTGGCTATACTCGATAGACACACTGGGGAGTGACGTTAGGTGGCATAATGCCAGGGTAATCCTATGGGCTAAGCTAGTAAATGCTCCATGGCCATTTGTCTAGTACACACCTATGAACTTATAGATCTCAGTACTGGCATACCTGTGCGTGTGCATTAGTGTGTATAAAAGTGTTTGTGACTTTGTAAACATGTAGGTGAAAGTAGTTCAAGGCCATACAGTTGACATCATGTGCATGTTTGGATGGGTGTTCTATGAATGGGCCATGCAGAGGTAGTGTGTGTGTGTCTGGAGGTGGCCGGGCTGTGATGGTGATGTGTGTGTGTGTGTGTGTGTGTGTGTGTGTGTGTGTGTGTGTGTGTGTGTGTGTTTGTATGCACACAGTCACACCATGTGGCTGACCTACACAAGGGTATGTTGGACAGCTGTGGACCATACATGGCAGGGTGTACAGTTCATTGTCTCTGGTCACAGACACGTGAACTGGTCCTGCCAGGGGTCTCACTGGCACCACCAGGCCCCACGCCAGATGCAGTACTACTCCCCAATGGTGACTGCTGTCTGCTGGATCTATGTCCCTGACAGGGCTGGCCAGGACCACGTGTCCATGGCCTGCTGCAGTGTGGTGTGGACAGCATCCCCCCTTTGGTAGTGCTGTTGGTACTGTGTGGGACCTCGCCTGCATTCTGGCTATGGCAAGTGTCTACACTCACACTTGCCATAGTCACCACACAAGCCTGTTCTATGCCACCACCCACCAACTGTCCATTATCTGTGGCCACTGGGGACTGGGTATGTGTGGGCATCATGACTGTGTGCGGGGATGTTGTGGACAACATTGGGATGCCAACCAATATCACGGATTCAGCTCATGACAACACCACTTGAGGCTCACTATGACTATCATCATTGTCAGAGTCCACAGAGGCACTGGCATCAGGTTCCATGTGGGAGGGGCTACTACCCCCATTGCCATCTGTGAGGGGAAGACAACATATGTAAATAAATACTTGCATTATAAGGTTGGCTGGTACACACGCACACACACACACACACACACACACACACACACACACACACACACACACACACACACACACACACACAAATATGCACACACACACACATATGCACACACACATGCACACACACACACACGCATGCACACACATGCACACACATACACAGACACACACACACACACGCAGACATGCACACACGCACACACACAAACACACACACACATATATGCACACACACGCATACATATGCACACACATGCAAACACACACGCACACACGCACACACACACACACACACACACACACACACACACACACACACACACACACACACACACACACACATGCGCGCGCATGCCCACTCACACTCCTGGTAAAGAATGGCACAGCTATGACACCTATGGGCCCTGGAAAATATTGCACTCGGATGATACAATCAAGAATATAGTTGGCCCTGCACCATCTTTCAGTTTTAAGAATGTTCCCAATCTTAAAAGACTTCTTTGTAGAGATATGGTTGGGTCCATTCCATGACAAGGTGATTTGTATACAAATATAACTGGGACCCATCCTTGTGGAGATTGTAAAGGATGTGCATTTATAGATAAATCAAATTCTTTTATACATCCGGTTAGTGGAAGGAGATATTGTTATAATGGTTATGTGGATTGTAGAACTAAAATTTAATGTATTTAGCCATGTGCAAGAGCTGTGTATCCTTCTATGTAGGAAGAACCAAACGCATGTTGAAGGAGTGGATTTTATAACATGCAAGGGAAGTTAAAGCAAAGACATGATCTTAATGTCTTAGCACAACACAATGTATCATTTCCCAACCATGATTTTAAGTTTATGGTATTATAAGTACTGAGTCTGACAAGAAGGGGAGGTGATATTTCTTTGCATACTGAGCAGGTGGAAGTTAATTGGATAGCTGACCTGCAAGCAGATCGGGCACCAGGGTTGAACACTGTATTACCGCTAAAACCTGTGTTAAAGGAGCGTAGACCCAGGAAATTATTTTAATTGGTTGATTGATTTTATGAATGAAGTGGTGTAATGAGGAGGTGTGTTTGCTTGTGTCTGTCTCATTGGTGGACAGGATATTTAAATTATGGTAGTGGCATTGTACTGATGGATTTGATAAAGAGTTTTTTTCTCAAAAATGCTCATCCTGTTTTATCCTATTTTAATAAAGACTTTTATGTTGCTGTGGTAGACCGACTAGATTATTATACCTTTGGATTGTTTGCTGTGTACTGGTGTGGTTCTTTGGTTCCATTTCTCTTGGTTCTTTTTGTTTTTTGATGTGATCACTTATTTTGTAATCAAGAATTATGCCGTGAAATAAGCAGAAGGCAGTGCCAGAAACTGCTTAGTATATGGACTTTGAATATTATACAGGTGGGGGAGTAAGAAGGACTTTCTACATAAAGGTAATAAAACAAAGTATGTGTAAACACGTGTGACTACTCCTAAAATGACCTTTAAGTTACATAACATTTTTCTCTGAAGGGTTTTGAGTGAATTACAGCTGAATTGTTAAGTTAAAAGAATATCTGCAGATTCATTTAAGGAACTAATGGTATTAGTAGATTTGCAGATGTTATTTTGTTTACAAGAGAAAATTGGTCATCTGCGTTTCTGCAGTGGAGAAAGAAAATCCACCAATCAGATTGCTAGCAAACTGTGCACGTGCATCAAATATATTTCATGCACAGTAGAAGCCTGTGCAGGCCAGTTAGACCTCACATTTACATATAAATCTCTTCTACCTCACAGACGTTAACATCCAGCAAGCTGCCATTATCTTTAAAAGTCATTTAGTAGGGAAAAACTGTCAAACATGGAAATGATCCAAAAAATAAAAAAAAACAAACTAGTAAATCAATAAAACAGCATCAAGCATCAGAAATACCCATCATCCTTTCAAATGTATTAATAAGCCACAATAAAAAACAATAATAATGAGACAGAATAAAATAAGAGTGCTGAGTGTCACAAATTAAATGCCTGATACAATAATGAAAAATATATAAGCACATTGCCTGATTAATAGTAAAATATATCAAAGGAGTTAAAAAATAGCCTCCTGAAGAAAGTAAAAGCGTAAGTCCACAAATGGAAAATGAGGCAGTGTAGAAAGGGGCAGGAAGTCAACAACAGCATGAAGGCAAAATACGCACCACAGCAAGAGAAAACAGTCTAACCTAAGAGTCAAACTGCAACACACGCACATGCGCACACGCGCACACGCACACGCGCACATGCACACGCACACACACACACACACACACACACACACACATATGTACATATATACACACATGCACTACTACACACATGCACGCATGCACAGAAATGTGGAAGATATAGTGCACAAAAGCATTGTAATAGGAATACAAATGCATATTAAAAGAGCAATAAAATATGTATAGAAATGACCTCTGAAACCCAATAAAATAAAGATAGCAAGTATACCATCAACTAAGTCAATCTGAAAATGACTGGGGTAAGGAGCACCTCTACTTACATACATTTTTCTCAGTTTTTGGAAGTTGCCACCAAAGTGATTTTCCTTGTGACTATGTTTTGGGTACAAGAAGTAAATCATCAATTAAATCAACTTAAGAACTGATGGGGAGGGAGCACACATCTTTTCTTTCATGGAGTTGCCAACAAAATTATTATTCTTGTGAATATTTTTTTAGCTTTGATATCTGAAGAGCAGTATACATTTTTATAAACTACTGTGTTACTGATATGTTAGTCTTATTTGGAATTATTCACCTGCCAGAACACAGTTTGAGATACTGTCTAATGTTAGCAACCTTTAGAAACTGGACTGTGAAATAGCACACAACTGTTTGAAAAGAAATTCAATTAAATGATTACCCTGAAAATTTCAGACTAAAATTTGACACAGATAAAACATTTATAACTCTGTTGTTGTTGTTTTGTTGCTTTTCTCGGTTAGGAGTTGCCACAGCGGAACTCCGGTCCGCTAATGATTGGCAGTAGATTTTCACGCACGCTGAGGTGCCAGCTCGACGCCCAACCTTCAACGAAGGCACGCCCATTTATGCATGTCTTTCGAACACCCATCCAACCGCGGGGAGGACATGCAGACTCCGCACAGAAGGCAGTCCCTGCACTCCAGCCGAGAATCGAACGGGTGAACCTCTTGCTGTGAGGCAACATCATTACCGCTGCACCACCACGGATTATAACTCTGTACAGCTACTAATTTAGTTAAAATAAGCAGACAAACTTTTTTGTCTTAAAACACACTACAAAACATACATATATCATACATAAATACTAAATATGAAATTCAGACTGTAAAAATGCTGATGCACATTTTACAAGTGCCATAAGGCATTTGGTGTGTGCGTGTTACAGATGTTACTGTACTCCCAGGGATTATAAGGCACTCATCCTTGAGGTTCATGCTTCATAATGACCTTGGACTTGCAGAGTATTATCTATATGATATACATTCTTCATGGCATATTCCATACATAACCCTACCTCAAGTGCTATGCACTAAAGTGCAGAAAAATAAGCAAATTACTTACATGAGGAACAGTACACTGAAAACATTTTTCACTGCTGTTTATTGGTTTCTCATTGAGTGGGCTGATAAAAAAGAGATTAAAAATATTTTCAACAAAAAAAAAGGTTAAAAAGGTTTTCAACAAGTTATTAAAAATCAAACTCTTATTTCTACCAAGGATCCATATAGTAACGAGCATATAACTCTGTCATGTCCTTTTTCGGTATTGGAATTTCAATACTTCATATGTTATTCTTGAATATTCTGAGATTATCTCAACATTTCTTTCTCTTACAAATGCTATTTTCATACTGCACGCTTAGTGGGTTATCACATTTTTTGTACTACGCTGTATATTGATTAATGTGACCTAATTGTACAGTCAATGTCTAATGTTTTCATTGTGTTATCCTTGTGACTTTCCCCCCAAGTCAAGACTGAACAGGTCCTTTGACCAGCTTGCAAACCTAACAAATAACCAAAAATGAATGAATGAATCAGTCAATAAACAGATAAATAGAATTTTCCTCTCAATGAAATATATACCTAGATATGACTAGATGTTTCATTCTATTCTGCAGAAAATACCATGAAACGTTTGTCTGCCGCTGTAAAGAAACTTCACAAAGTACGAATATTAAACAGTGAACTGCTCAGTTTTAATGTAAGATAATTTTGTAACTCAGTGTATTTAATTTTGACTCACTTACCCTTTTTTACTTTATTTTGAAATTACAAATTATCCATACCACTTAGTTTTTGATGTATAGTTTGTTTATCCCATATATGCAGGTCTACCTGAATGAATTAAAACAGCCTGGTGAACACCAGTTCATAAGTCTGAATTAAATCAGTACCACAGTTAATGAAGAGTACAATATTTGAACATTAAATTAAAAAATTTCTACAAAAATAAAATGACAATCACTATAAAGCATTTGCGAAGGAAGGCAAAGCTCTGTGTACCTCCAAAATGAAAACATTTAATTAGAACATCTCTGGCTCTGTTCTAACATGAAAAGTGCTTACATCTCCTCTTCCACAAGTCTGTGTGATGTAGCTGCTATTTTCAAGTTCTAGAGAGTTGAAACAACAGAAGGTCTTGCCCTTCTGCAAAAACTACACATGAATGTCACATTTTACTACAAAAATCTGTTAGGAATATTTTAATTTGGCAGCCATTTGAAATATACTGCCACCATGGTAACAACATTTCAGTGGCTTGAAATTAGTCAGCTGCTATTTGGTAAAGTCATTTTGAGTGACTCATGTAAACCATGAAATATTCCTTCTGCTTAATGTAATGCAGAAAGTTTTTAAAAATCTTTTTAGTCTACATATTTTCTAAAACACTATTGGGCAGATTCAGTAAAGAAACAAATAAAAAATTGCATGGCCTTCAATGCAAAGAACATTCCAGAACGAAGGATATTTATTGAAATAAAAATACAGTTCGCAGTTTTGTCCATCCGCTTGGACTTCTTCGGAACTCAAAGCAGTCAAGACAAACACTCCTTTTAAATCATTCATTATACACATTAACGAACCAATTACCAGAATCAAAACCCATTTAAAGGAACAGTTTAAAAACATTTCACTTATGAAATATATAGTTAAGTTTTAAAATACACATGTTGGTTTAAAATAACATTAACCAACTAACATAAAATCTACATATTTAAACCTTCCACAACAACTATTTTTTGTTTGTTTATTTATTTATATAATTATAATTCAGCTGCTCTTATTCTAAGTTCTGAGTTAATCGAGACATAATCATTGAGACCTGGTCTGAATGTAGCATTCAATCTCAATTGCCACAAAAGCTCCTTATATTCCAACCTGTTCTACCATGCTGCCCCCAGCCTCCCAAGGAGCAACCTCTAATATCCCAAAAATAACCTTTGTAAAATCCTTGCATACACAAGCATGTCTATATAATGCATTGTTACGATTACCCTTCCTTATGTCGTATAAATGTTCATATATCCACTTGGAGAACCTTCTCTCATTTTTTCCCACATAAAACAAAAAACAATGATCGTAAAGGGCCAGATCAACTAGTCCTACTGAGTTACAACAGCAATGATTAAGAGTTTATCTGTGTGTGCCTTGCAAGTGTGTTTCAGGCTCTTTTTCACCTCTTGAATCTGCCGTTATCCTGGTTTGGTAATCTGAGAACTATTGGACTGTTTGACCTCATAATGTATGTTGGTCTGTTCTCTCTGTGAATGAGAGTCGGACTGAATTGCTATCAGCTTTTGACCAGGACAAAATAGTTAATAGTATTGCTTCTCTAACAGTGACTGTTGAGCTTTTCCATGGGAGCTTATTATTTTATATGTGGCTGCCAAAAAGTGCTTGTTGGCCTCACTTAGTGTTGGTTGGGGCTCCCTTTGGAAGGGAGTTAGTTTTAAACTATTAGACTGTTTTGCCACTTGGTTTAAAGCAAGGAAGAGTGCTTTTTACAGCGGTAACTGCTGGTGAGCTTGAATAGCAGGCTTGGTTGGCCTAGTAATGACTTCTCGGAATCTATCAATTTTGTACTTTATGGAGGGGAAGTTGCAATCTTCATCTCAAAACTCAATGGGTCAATTGACCCAGTTGATTGAACTTTTAACTCAGCAAGTTAACAAAATTAATACCTCACTGCAAGTTCTCCAGAATACCTAACCTTTGTGTTCCAGTTGGTGAGCTGGAATATTTTGAAGACAAAGTTACTAGAAGGGTTACGATGGTTGATTCCATACCTCAGGTATCTTGAGGGGGCCAGGATGATGACAGGATAGAAACATGGAGGGAAAATGATTTTTGTTAAAGGAATATACCATTTTCACAAATTAACAACACTACAGGCATGCATTTGAATAGTAGACCTTATGGATTGATTCCAGACCGTAATGGGTTTAACACATGGCTAGTACAAGACTTTTCTCTTGCTGCTCAATCTACGGCTCTTAATGACAAGCAGGTTAGTTTAAAACAACATTTAAATGACTTTGAAAATAAACTGAAAAAGCTGAGAACTTTGCAAATTGAAAATGCATACCTGAAAGAGTATTTGTTTTGTGCACAGATACCAAAGGGTTTAAGATTGTTTAAATTTCCCTTTGGAACCTTACCAGGTTCTAAGGAGTATATTGCATTAATTAATATATTTAATAGGCATGGGTTAGAGTTTTTAGAATTTATCATTAAGTTCAATAATGAATGTACTGAAGTTTAATGAAGGATTTTACCTTTTTAGAGCAAATCATTACTCAGGATTTATTATTTTCTGAATATGAGAATTAGTTTGAAAAAGTTTGTGTATTCATGAACAAACATGCTGCCCAAACTGTTCAGAGGAAGGAAAAGAAATTGTCAAGGGACAACAAGGAGTATAAAGAGGGGAGGGCCTGCAGGTTTGTAACAAAATGTTAGTAATGGTAATGAGCGAGTAAAGAGGCAACATTCATAGTTAGGAGGAAATGATGAGGACAATGAAGCTGGGGAATCCCCTTTAGGGGTACAACAGGAGGGCAGTTACTCTTACCCTGATCTCAGGAGATCCGAAAGGACAAGAAATCAAAGGGGAGGAGTCAAAATCAATACATGACACAGAATGGAACACGGGGGGGGGCAGGAGTTACCACAGAGGGAGGGGTCAGACATTCATATAGATTCTTGTCATAGTTTTTCTGCTGAGGCTGGCTTAAATGGTGCTATTGAAGTTAAATTTGCTGGGAGGAAGCTTGTACATAATGGCTTTCATATTTTCAACTACACTGACAAGGAGATAAGTGTTCCCTATTTTAATTTGTTTGAAAAAGGGTTTAAATTTGTCCCAAGACACAGAGGAAACATTGCTGAGGTAATATTACATCTAAAATTATTCACCAGGAAGTTGAACCTGTCTTTTTTAAATAAGGCCAACATTAATGGGTTATCTGGGCACATGTTTAGGAGAAAAAGTACATTTAATCTTGCACTACATAAAGTGTTACAGATTTTTGAAAGAGCATGTGAAAGGGATCTGTATGTATTATAAGGAGAAAAGAATTTGAGTTTACATAACTTAACAACCCAGGAAAGTTCTTTACTAAGAGAATTGTCAGGAGACAGGCAAATTAGAGTTGTGAAGCCTGGCAAAGATGGGGAACTGATGTTGGTTATGCAAATGGATTATGTAAATAAAATGTTTGATATGCTTATGGACAGTAGCTATTACACAGTAGCGTCCAAAAATGAGATCAACATAGCCTATAGAAAAATGATTTATTTTTGGAAGATGCTCCTTTACACAGTACAATCTCCGCAGGTATGCACAAATTTTTGATGAACAAGAATCCTTTAGTTCCTGCAGTGTTTGGTATTCCTAAGGTTCACAAAAATGTTTTCGATCCCCCATATAGGTTAATTGTTAGAGCTCAGGGATCCAAAACATATCCCCAACCAGTGTATATTCATAGGAAATTGAAGTTATTGTTAAACCAGCACCCGGATATTTTGAGAGATTCTTGGTATTTATAAGCTAAAATTAACAACGAAATATTAAGGGACCAGACATGTTTTTAACAGTGTACGTGACTGGCCTTTTTCCCTGTATCCCCTACGAGGTTGGGTTAGAGTTTTTGGAGGATATGCTTGTAGAAAGCCAACAGTTTGACATGAATGAGATTCGTTTCCTGGTTGACTTAGTAGAATTGCTATAAAAAACAGCTTTCTATGCTTTGAAGGAAAGTACTATAGGCAGGTTAGTGGAGTAGTGATGGGGGCGGCTTGTGTCCCAGTCTTTGCCAACCTGATTATGTTGTATTTGGAGAAAACGTTTGTGATGAACTCAAAATATGCTTCGCAATGTTCCTTTTATGGTAGATTCTTGGACGATATGTTTTTTGTTTGGAAAGGGAGTCTGAAATTGATGAATGTTTGGATTATTTGGGTAACACTACTGAGTTTTTGAAATTTACTTATAATTACCATGAGAGGGTAATACACTATTTAGATGTTCAACTTGAGTGGGAAGAAGGAATTTTAAAATACAGTATATATAGGAAAGAAACATTTTCGAACAGTTATCTCCATTTTAACAACTGCCATCCCATTTATCGTAAGAAAAAATTTATAAAAGGCCAGTTCATTAGAGCTGCCAAGATGAGTTCTGATGATGATTTGTTCATGAAGGAAATAATCACAATGACTTCAATATTTCTAGATAGGGGATATCCCTTAGATTTGATTAATTCAATGGAGAAGGAAGTGATTGAGAACAGTGGTTAAAATTCGGCTGTATTTTTGGAGACTGAATTTGTTAAAAGGAATAGGGCAAAGTATGGAAGGCCAAACTGGGAACTTCCAACAATCAATTGCAATAAAATATGATGGGTTAAGTCAGAAGGTAAAAAAATATTATTTATCAAAATTGGGCCATTTTAAAGACAGATATGGATTTGTTCCAACACTTGGTTGATAAACCAATTTTTATACACAAGGCACACAGGAATATTAAGGAGGTGTTGGAATTAGGAAGTTCGGTGCCAGAAAAAAGGACTAAAAATGTGGGAGGCGTAACTTCTGCAGGTATATTATTGACAGGGAGGCAGTGATATTAAAAATTGCATTAGAGACAATTGTTGTATTCAAAAAAGGAGATTGTAACTCAGAAGGAATAGTTTATCTGGCCCTTTGCAATCATTGTTTTTTTGCTTTATGTGGGAAAAAACGAGAGAAGGTTTTCCAAGAGGATAGATGAACATTTATATGATATAAGGAAGGTTAATCATAACAACACATTATATAGATATGCTTGTGCATGCGAGGATTTTACAAAGTGTGTTTTTGGGATATTAGAAGTTGCTCCTTGGGATGCTAGGGGGGAGGATGGGAGAACAGGTTGGTATATAAGGCTCTTTTGTGGCAATTGAGATTGGATGCTACATTCAGACCAGGTTTCAATTATGTCTTGATTAACTGAGTACTTAGAATGAGAGCAGCTAAATTATAATTATATAAATAAAAAAACAAACAAAATAAAAATTGTTGTTGTGAAAGGTTTAAATGTGTAGATTTTAGGTTAGTTGGTTAATGTTATTTTAAGTAAAGTAGATTTTAAAATTTAACTATATATTTTGCAAGTGAAATGTTTTTGAAATTGTTCCTTTAAATGGGTTTTAATTCTGGTAATTGGTTTGTTAATTTGGATAATGAATAATTTAAAAGGGGTATTTGTCTTGATTGCCTTGAGTTCTGAAGAAGTTCAAGTGGATGGATAAAAGCACTTAACTGTATTTTTATTTCAGTAAATATCCTTCATTCTGGAATGTCCTGTGTGTTGGAGGCCATGCAATTTTTTATTTGTTTCTTAATTTTTGGATTTGCACAGATTGCAACTGAGTTTCATTGAGCAGATTCAATAAACCCTACATGGTCTGCTAAGACTGTATGCGCAGTGCACACTGTTTTGTATTCAGTAAGTGGCTCTACCAGTGTGTACAGCCACACAACTATGGTAAACACAGTTGCATACTAATTACAGCATAAGCAGCTGAATTGTATGCTAATCAGTCAATCCAAGATGGCATAGCTATTCAACAAGCTATAAAGCAACTGTGTAGACTCAGTGCTGGTTTTCCCTGTGAATTCCAAAACCTATTGAGATACAGCCACAGAAAGGAGTCTACGCAGAAACAATGTTACGGGCTGCTGTTGCTTTAATTCATGCAGTACAATCTATGTACACGTACTGAAATCTTCACCATCTGTGCCATGGTTCACAATGTCATCCTCAGAAAACAGCTTCAGCAGGATCAACAAGGGGAAGGAGCACCCATCCCACCACCAATAGCAAGGTCAACACAGCTACATGCAGGTGAGGAGTCAGAGGGGGGATCCAGCAGCTGTTCTGGGTATAGGCAGATGTAGGCATGCTGAATATGCCCTCACATTGGCTAAGAGGCAATGCATAGCACATCACTCAACACCTAAGGGGCTAAAACTTTCATCCTATGCACATACATATAGTAACATTGATGCCAGCAACACTCACAACCTTTATCTACCCATGTGTACTCCTAGCATCAGACAGACTCAGCCCTGAACTAAAACTGTAGCAGCTGCTGGATTACAAGGTAAGTGTTGAACCTGGACTGTTAAAACAAAATTGTGTAATAATACTAATGAATGGCATATCCTTGCATGTTGTTACTTGCTAATATAAGTAAGCAAAAAATGGATGATTTGTACAACAATGACTTTAACATGTGACAGCAGAGACTTATGTGAATACATGTGTCCTCTAACAAGTAATAGGCCTCAGGTATCAAAGATTCACACAGTCATACCTCTCAAAAGTACTGATGGTCACCGAATGTCCTCAATTTGGCCTCATACCTTTGTACTGGGAAATCATTAAAAACAGAAGTTAGAAAGTAATGAGACACATTTCAGTTTCAGACTTCACAACCATCAGAAGATTCTTAAAAATACTGATGTAAAAAACAGTTTTGATTTTATCAACTGTCTAATTTTGTAAGCCTAAAATATGTCAAAAGTACAATTAGCAAAACAACATCACAAATACAGATATACTAAGCACTAACTCAGCTGTGCACCCTGAGCATTACACACAAAGCTTTTGTATCCTGGAATCCAAAAGATAGAAACAAGGATATGGCACAGTTATCATTACTTGCACAGGGTGTTGTGTGGGAGGGCCAGGAAGCCTAAGTTGACACAAAAGTTAAGTGAGTGCATGTGAGTGAGAAAGAGAAACAAGCAGATATTTGGATAAAGTAACAAATGGCCACTGAGACAGAATGAGCTTTAAGCCTCAAGGCTGAACCATGTAATTGTTGTGTCTGTATGTCTGTATGGGCCCTCCAGGTGAAACTGATGCATGAGTGTCTGCAAGAACACAGCCAAGCTCTGTGTGAGCCATGCATGTTACAGGTGGCAGTTCATCGTTGTCATACCTGACCATGAGAACTGGCTCTGCCAGGAGTTGCACTTGTCCATGGCCATGGTCAGATGCACTGCTTGTATCTGAATATGACTGATGTCTGCTGGATGAACTTTCCTCATGAGGATGCCCAGGACTACGACCCCATGGCCTGCCACATCTCGATGTGGGCACCTCAACTACTGACAAAGCAGTGGAAGTAGTGCTACTATGGAAGCATAATCAGATGATGTGAATGATTTATACCCACATGGATGCTGTCCAACTCCCAGCAGACATTCCATCACAGACACTGCCTGTTCCAATGTGTCATTCATCTGATCTACTGAGTCGGCAACATGGTAGAGGCAGTCATGCATGTCAGCCTGTGCCACATCTACAACCTTAAACATTTCACTGGAGGATCTGTTGGAACATGCCTGCACCTCCATGACAGCCCTAAACATAGCCTTTACAAACAGTAAAGTCTGTTAACAAAAAACTAGGATCTATGTACAGAATTAAAAACTTCCTAACTCCCACTACCAAATTAACTATTGCTCGTACCCATCTCCTCTCTTCCCTCCTCTATGCTTCCCCGATCCTCTCTTTTCTCAATAAACATGAACTTAACATGCTCTCTCTTGCCTATAACCACATTGCCAGATTTATTACAGGTTCCCCTTATCGAACCCATCATTGCCTTAATCTGCGAAGACTTGGCTGGTTGGAACTGCCAAATCTCCTCAAACTTAGCCAACTCGCCGAAGCTTATAAAATTATCAACCATCCTGATAGAACTCCCTCACTGTGCAAAATTCTAACTCCATATACTAACCTCAATAGTCTCCGATCATCAAACAGCATCCATATCCTAACCATTAAAGCAAAAACTCAGGTGGGGATGCCCTTTATGCAAATTCCATTGGCAAGCAGTGGAACTCCTGCCAAACAACCTTAGACTTACTTCTTTGCTCTATCATTTCAAAGCTAACCTTAAAGAATATCTCTCCACACAATGGACATGCCCATGTCGAGAACCTGACTAACTACATATCTCTTTACTTCTAGGTCCACTTCCCTAGCCCATTTCCCTAATTGCAGATCTCTAAAATTTCTCTTTCCTTTTAGTAATAAGGAAAATCTCTGATTTCAGTCTATTTTTCAGTATCTTTAACGAAATCAATGTTCTGTGTATAATTTCCTGTCTGTCCTTTAGTCTTATATAACATCTATGTAAATTTTCATTCCTGCATATGTAAGCTGTATTCTCTTGTTGTAACAATACTTTGAATCTTGCAATTTAAATATGTACTTCTATTGTGTATTGGAGCTTTTCTCCTCGGGCCTCTACTGAAAACGGATATGTATCCAGTTAGACCAGCCCGGTTAACAAATGTAAAATAAAATAAATAAAATAAATATGTCATGTGGCACGGGAAGACACACCTGGATCAGGTGGAGGACAAACTGCAGGCCTCCTTTGACCACCCATAACAACCTTCCTGCATAGCAACTCACCCGCACTTTGGCTATGGACAGTCAACAGGCACTGAAGCTGCAGTAACCACACTACCCTGATTGAGTGTCCCATCCTTCACCTGTCCAATATCTGAGGGATCAATGGAATGGGTTGAGTTGGCTTACTGACTGTGTCTGATAAAATTACAGGGGATGGCTGAATGTCAGCCTCAGTGCCAGATTCAGTCTTTGCACCACTGACTGTGCCTCTGTTTGGCCACCATCATCATCAGAGTCTGCTGATACTCTGATATCAGGAGGTAGGAGTTCCACACATTCACAGTTAAGGATCACCTGAGATAATAAGCAACAAACACAGGAAAGAAATTAATATCTACACTACAATAGTCCAATATATGCTAACAAACTAACAGTTTTGCAACTATTACAACAGTACAGTAACACACACAACAGTCCTGACAGCCACATCACAAAATAAATATTTCTTTGAACTGCTCATCAGTACTGACAAAAATGTTTGGCTTACCATGCGCAAATGATTGTGGACTCCCTATGAAGGATGGTCTTGGAAGATGTTAAGCAAAAGGTAAGGACACCATCATCACAATGAAGAGTAACACAGGGGATTGAAACTTTTTGCCCTTTACATGTCTATTAACAATACTTTTCATAAGAATGTGGACAAAACATCCACCCCAAGCATGTGCAATCAACCAGAATGTGTTGTTAACTGTACCAAACTACAACTATCTCCCCCAAAATAGAAATATTTATGTTTAACAGAACTTAAGTATTGCTGTCAGTATTTTACTATACAAGAAGTATTTAACAATTGAGATAGGTAAGCCTACCCAGAAGCTCCTCTTGGGTCATGTTTGTCCTCCCTGATACAGCAGCACCAACATCAATGACATGCTGTTGTGCACATTCAACTGAGCTGTCTGGATCCCTGACAGTGAACCATAAATCTTCATTTGGTGTAAGTGGTGACTCTGTAGCAGGCTCTCACCTGGTAGCCATCCATCCACGGGCCACTGCAGCTGTTCTCCTCCGTGCTAATGAAATCATGTCAGTGGCCCTATGGTGCACCAAACCGGTGATGGTGAACCTATGACATGCGTGTCAAAGGTGACACACTCCACACCATTTTGGGTGATACGTCAGTGATCAACACCCGAGTTACCAAAGACACTGCTTTTGCATTCATTGCTCATGTGAAGTGCACTGAATTATTTTGTGAAAGGTGCTTTTGACACACCAAACTCAAAAGGTTCACTATCACTGAATCATATGCCCTGCTCTGGCCACCTACTGTGTTCACATCAGCTACTATCTACTGCCAAATTTGCATTCTGTCAGACATATTCCCACATCCCCTGTCAAATATAAAGACACCATGTTACCTTAATACTTCCACAATCACTTCATTCTCGGGGTCATGGAAGGGTGTTTGCAGGGACTGGGATGCTTGGGTTTCATAGCCCTAGGTGACATAAAACATAAAAGAAGGATAATACACATAAGTATCACATAAATAAAAATCCTGTTTATATATATCACATAAAAGGTAGTATTTCACTTTTACCCACTGGAGAAAAATAAAATAGTCAAAATATTTAAATATAAAAACAGGAATTATTAGGTTTTAACATAATACAATCACACACAAAACAATGCTAGATCCAAACCAAGGAGAGTAGCAATAGCAAATCTTGTTTGTGCCAACACAGAAATGGAACTTGGCTACCCCACATCCAAAACAACAGACAAATGACTCATTTTGCTAACAAACTGTCAGTGAACTGCTAAAAGTGTTATCAAATAAATTATCCCTAATACATGTGTACACATTTACCACAGAACATTCAATTTTATGCAAATGTCAGTCACATCTACCTGTGGCTAGCACTCCCCTAGAGGTGTCTATGGCCACCTTGAAGCTTGACAATATAGCACATTTACTTTTAATGGAATTAACAATAGAAGAGTGTAAAGAGAAAAACAGTTGTAACATTAGTACTTGTGATGACAGTTAATAAGGCTGTGCATCTGAGAAAGTAAAATGCCCTGACAAACATGCCTATGCCATCAGTGCACTTCTAAGAAATACATACAGATAAAAGTAGCATTTGCTAATGCATATATACAGTATATATATATATATATATATATATATATATATATATATACAAAACAAAATTTTCTTAGTGAAATTTCAACATATCCAATATATAACTGAAAAAATGCAAGCATACCTTATAAGGATCAGAAGTCTTCTGTACAATTAAATCCCAAAGTAATATCATCTTCTGTGTTATCCATATAAACAAGTATTTTCACCTTCAGGTTCCCTAGCTATATGGTTCCCTTTTTATAATGTATATTCAAGGCTGTAAGCAGGGTGAAGATGCAAATGAGGTGTGAACCCATTAGACTTGCTGAATTCCAAATACTTGGCTCAGTGTTATAGATGTAAACATAGTGCAGGCACTCGCTCAGTGTCTGTTACTAATGATTTGCAGCTGTGAATAATTAGTGGTAGGGAGAAGGAAAACACAACAGTTCAGACTCCATCACCCCCAGTGAGTGTGTCAGCCACATTAGACTGTAGGTGTAGAAATAATTGTATCAAGGTTTTAAATGTAAGTAAGCAGCACACTTTTCACAGTTTCTGTTCAGAAACACCCAACCTTCCCTTCATTTCTTGACAACTGTATATTATTTACATTTACTATCCTCACACATTTTAAGGACAATGATACAGAATGCTTTATTGACTGTATGTCTCAGATTACTGGTCAGATAAGACATGCATGAACAACAAACACAGAGAGATAAGACAGAGCTGCATGTATGCAAGCAATAGAGATAAATGGTTATGGATCACTCAGTGCATGACGTGAAATTAATACATATAGAAACAACTGTCATAGGTTTTATTAATACTGTGGATGATGTTGCATTTGCTTGTATACACAATGATTTTCATTATCTGCTGCAAAGCTGTTTCTGTGGCAAAGAGGGATAAGACTCAAAAGAGGGATAAGACACCCTTACTCTGTTTTGAAGGTTTATTGGAGTGAGAGTTCAAATCCAGACCTGTGTGCAAATATTTCACATGTACCAACATACACTTTTGTAGTGTTGTTTAATTAAGAGATTTCTTTTCTTGCTTTCTCATAATTTCCCTTTTTTAATGCCAGTGTTTGCATGGTGCATGGCTTAGTGCAAACAGGGGAAATGGAGAAACTCAATGAAAGTCATGTTTATCTGTGCTTATCTTATTTGCGTGACACTTAGCAGTGTGCAAACTTGGACTAGTGGCCCACAGAGGATGCAGACAGAACACCTGCAGACAGGAAGCAGACAGTCAACAATTTCAAAATGGATACATTCTATTAATTCGGTTGGGCACCATGCAAACAAGCTAAGTGGCATTGCACAGTGGTTAACACACATGAGTTAAGAATGAATAGGGAATTATGCAACTATTATTTAACCACTCCTGCTGCAGCAGGTGTAAGTGTAGGGCTATAGTACAGATGGTTCTGAGTTCTAGTACAGTAAATGCAACATATTATTACTGTTAAGACAGTTCAGTTTACAGTAATGAATAGGAAAATATCTGAGTATTCTTTCAATATTCCTGTGGCAACAGGTGTAAGTGTAGGACTTCCATACATATGGTCCTGGGTTCTAATACAGGAAATTACATACATTTTTACTGTTATTCCATTTGACATTATATTAGATATCACCTATAACACTTTATACATAATTATAAAGTGTGAGACTGATATGAATTATATGTGTGAGGGATAAGACACCCTTACTGTGTTTTGAAGTTTAGATGTATGACTGAGGGTATACTATCGACTATGTTTCTGTAAATATAATTCTGCTATTTGGACTTGGATGGCTTTCATACTTAAATAAGACAGATACACAAATGAATGCATATATAAGGACACAAATTAATGTATATACAAGGACCTTGTCAGGTCATGCATATACATATTTAACACTTCAATCTGTTATCTATATTTATAAATGATTCATGACTACATCTGAGAAACACTTCTTCTGTGGCAAAAATGGAAAATCATAGCTGTAGAAGAAATTGCTTTGTCCCTTAAGCATAAGTTTGATTTCTAAACTGTAAAAAATCAAAACAAACATGTCAAGTCATGAAATGTATGCCCCCAGTGCATGTCAGTAAAGATAAATTACCTAACACTTACAGCAGCCGACACCCCTCAAACTAATGTGAAGTGACAGATTAAACTTCCAGTTTCAAAAATTGCTTTTCTCTCTGGCACTGTTGCTCTCCATTTAACATCATGCAAATGTTTGAAGCCTACTGTATGTTTATATGGTCAATACCTATGAATTTCAGTATATTTTATAAAGAAATTAAGTATGTTTGTTACCAATGCTGGTTGGCCTTTGCCAGTCCATCACTTAAAGGTTTGTTCAGATAAATCCACACCACCAAGTTAAAAACATTAACAAATGAAACAACAAAACATTAAACAGACATTTAAAGGAATGTATAAGTGTGTAAGTCTTAAACAAATAGGTTTTTAGGATCGGTTTCTGAACAATATCACATATGAATGATGTTTTAGAGTAAAATAAAGGGTTTAAAACACAAATTAAATAATGAACAAAATACTGTGACAGGAAGCAAATCAAATTACATTAAGGCATACAATTAAAAGCCTGCAAGTTTTAACAAAGAATGGAATGTAGGGAAGTTAGTGAGACACAGCTGTAGATAAGAAGGAATTGCAAGGGCAGGCAGTAAAAGCGGACAGGTGGAGCACCTTCTTTGTGGAGTCTGCATATACTCCCCACAGTCGAGTGACATTAAAGACATGCATGTAGGTGCGTGTGAGAATGGGTGTGCCTTCTTTGAAGGTTGGGTGTTGGGCTGGCAACTCAGCACCATAAAAATCCACTGCCAATCATTAGCAGACTGGAGTTTCGCTGTGGTGACCCCTAACTGGGAAAAGCCAAAAGACATTACTATAAAACACAAACACAGACAGACAGGGAGGGTATACCCCTAAAAGGTGGAGAGGACAGTGGATGAACACACAGGATCATAAGAAATTACTAAGCAATTGACCCAGAGGTCATTTTAAGCCTAGCTGTTTCAACCCAATGTAATACCATAGAGGTACTAGTCAATACCCAAGACTGAATTTAGTGATGACTGCCCATGTCTAGGAGGGTTGTGGGCACTATCCATGGTAAAAATTTATGGTGCTCTGGCAACTCATCCTGGTTCCTCTTGAACAGTATCAGAGAGGTGCTCTTTTCACATTAATTGATAGCCTGTTCCAAAGACATGGCAGTCACTGGGAGATAAATCTGTCCCTTCAACATATCCTATTGAAGTTGCAGGCCATATTTAAGTCCCTGGAACCAATAGCCCTAGACCCATTTGATTTATGGATATATGCAGTAAGTTTATTAGGTCTGGGTCTTGGGTTGCTCTGCAGGCCAGGCATAAGTCTCCTCTAAGTCGTCTATATGATATGGAGTATAGTGAGAGGGATTTTACTCAGTCTGTGTAAGGCACATGCTGGAGGCCCTTGATCTTTTTTGTTAGAAACCTCTGAGGTCTCTCTAATTACTATAGGTGCTTAGTACAGTACATAGGGAATGGGGCTTTATACTCAATTATGGGCCAGATAAGCACCAAGTATAGGGGGATTGTAACTTCTTTTGATGTTGAGATGATGCCTTTACTAATCAAGTGAGCTATGGGAAAGCTTTTCTTACAATGGTAGACATGTGATGGTCAAAGTTAAGGTCACAGTCAACCTGTGATCCCAGATCCATTACCACATCATGGGTTCTTAGGGTATTGTTATTGACTTGATAGTGTGAACCGATATTGTTTGTGCTAAAGGGAATGATGATGCATTTCTTTGCATTCAGTTTGAGACTGTGACTAATACACCAGTTGTTGGTCTGTGTGAGACCATCCTGGAGTATACTGACATCATATGGAGATTCAATAATCGCACCTAATTTGCAGTTGTCTGCAAAGTTGGTCAGCCACAACCCTTTAGTTTTGACCTGAACTTCTGAGAACTATATCCCAAACAGTAGGGGGTCCATCATGACCCTTGTGGCACCTCACTAATAACAGGTCTACTGGTTGATATGGAGTCACCCACTTTGATAGTGCGTGTCTGGTTTGTGAGCCAGTTGGTAAACCATCTTACAACTAAGGGGTTTACATTCACTTTGCTAAGTTTATCGGTAATGCCTGAATGTGGGATCATGTCAAAAGCCTTTGCCAAGTTGAGGTATGCTGTGTGTACAGATTTCCCCTCATCAAAGGCCTTGGTGACACTTTCAAAGAAATCCAACAGATTTAACAGGCAGGATCTGCCCTTCACAAAGCCGAATTGAGTAGGCTCCAGGGTTTAGAGATCACCTATGTCTTTACTTATGAGGTACATAATGATACGCTACATGGCCTTACAGATGAGGCTGGTCAGGCTTATGGGTCTGTAATTCCCGGGGTCTATTGCTAGGCCACCTTTGTGGAGGGGAATAACTGTAGCTGTTCTCCATTCCACAGAAACAAAGCCTGTGGTTAGACTATGATTGAAAAGGGGTACTTAGTAGTAATGCTTGTTCATGTTTTTAGCCTATTTAGAAGGCAGCCTGGAATGTCATCTGGTCCCATAGAGACCATGTCCTTTGCCTTAGACAGGGGTTTAAGGACCTGCTGTTCAGATATGTAAGGTGAGAGGGAGTTTGGCGGAGGGTGTTTTGTAAGTTAGGAGGGGATAAGGGAGTGAAATCTTTGCTAAACCTATCTGCTAGCAGGTTCGCTATCTCTGTGGGGTCAGTGTGTGTAATACTGTTGGCTACCAGTTCTGCACATGTTTTGGTCCTATCCTTAATGTTACATACATAGCTGTAAAAAGCCCTATGGTTATCCTTGGCAGTACTTTCTAGATTTTCTCAAAGGAGCTCTTGGAGGATTTGACAAGTTGTCTTATCTGTCTGTTAAGGCTGCAGAGGGTGCTTTTCCATTGTTGATCCTTGTCTTTGTTTGCTTGGACACCAACTTTTTGTATTAATTGTAGAGTTTGTTGATACTGGAAGTCCACCATGGCAGCTTGTTTTTTTTTTCTTGGGGATCTGGCTTTGATTCTATTCTATCTGGTACAGCTGAGTTTATACACTTATGAAAGTGATTGTACAGGGCTTTAGTGTAAGCTTTGGCATAGTTATCACTTTCAGCTTGGGGTGGGGCTTGGAATGCATTTATACCTTCACCTTGGGATGATATAGTTTGCCTTGGTGAAGTTTTTTAGTCTGATTTCACCCTTTGTGAGTTCTGGTGTTAGTGCCAGCTCAAAAATGACTGATTTGTGGTTAGTTTTAACTAATGAGGGTCCAACAGTTGCAGCAGTGCACCTGTTTGACATGTTGGTGAAGATCAGATCTAGAATGCTTGTTCCTCTTGTTGGGGTATGGACAATTTTCTCCAGGCATTTGAATTCACAAAGCCAAGGAACTTTTTGTGCTAGTGAGTTTGGGCTACAGTAGGTTTCACATTTGAAAGTGGGATAATTGAAATTCCCCATAACCAGTGTGTTCCGTAACATTTGGATTCTCTTCAGTTTGGTTAAATAGGCTTCATGGGTGTTGTGACCCATGGAGAGGGGTCTATAACTGGCTAGGACTTGAATGAGTGTCTTACCCACTGTAACCTGGACCTGGAGTAACTCCATGGAGTTGTCCAGTCTAACTAGACGTGAGGTGAATTTATCTCTAATATAGATTGAAACATCACCTGCTTTGGTTTTTACACATTCATTTTGTTGTCTAAAGGTGTGGAATGTATTGCAGCCTTGCAGGGTTGGGGTACTCTCTGAGGCCTTAAACCAGGTTTCTGTGACTGCACAGACATCTACATCTTCTAGTGACAGAAGTGCTTCCAGGGAGTGCAGTTTTTGATTCCTATTTTGTTCTGATTGATTAATTTCACATTGTTAATGTTTTCAAGACCTTACTTAGAAAAGGCACTATAGGGGAGGTAAGAGCCTCTGCCAGCAGCCAAAAGCCTAAAAGGCCAGGTGCAAACTATCTCTGGCAAAGCAGCGAGGTTTGTCGACTATGGCTTCCCTGGTAAACTGGAACTGGATCCCCTTGGAATGACACCAAAAACTAAGCCAATTATTGAAATCGATCATTTTTTGTTTATACTGTGGCATCATTCTAGGTGAGGCTAGTATGCTGCTCAAGGCTAGGGACATACCTGCCTGGGACACATACTCAGAGAACTTGACCATGTCTCTGTTTATATAGTCTAGTGAGGTACATCTCAGGTCATTCACACCAACATAAACTATGACAGAGTCATAATGGTACTTGTTGCTGAGACATCTGAGTGCATGCATGATTTGATGAATCTTGGCAACATACAGACAGCTGACAGTGACTTTATCCTTGTCCAACCTGGTGAGTGGGACATCCGTGTTTCTCACTACTGAGTCTCCAATGACAAGAAAACTTGTTTTTTGAGTGTTACGCCTTATGGGCTTGGTGGATGAGACACTGGTATTGCTATGTGTCATGAGTGCTGTGGAGACTCTTTTAGCTGTAGCAGACTTGTGTTTGGAGGGATCTGGTGTTTTGGTAAGTTTTCACGTATGTGGATTTACGTGTTTGATGTGCACCATGTGTATGAGTAGTGGTTGTTGTTGTGTCTTTCGGCTTATCCCGGTTAGGGGTCGCCACAGCAGAACTCTGGTCCGCTAATGTTTGGTAGTGGATTTTTACGTGCCGAGTTACCAGCCCTGACGCACAACCTTCAACGAAGGCACGCCCATCCACGCATGCCTCCACACAGAAGACACTCTAGCTGTGAATCAAACGTGACAACGTCTTGCTGTGAGGTGACAATGCTACCGCAGCACCACTACCGCGGGTTGCTACTATGTGAATATGTAGTGGTGGGTGATTTGACAACCTTCTCTGTGTTACTGTTTTGAGTTAGAAAGAGCATGGGTTCTATATTTTTGGTGTAAATACATCTCGCGCACTCTGTACTAGACTGTGTTATTAGTAGTGGGCTGTCTGTGTACATGAGGCAATTGCTACACTGTCTCAAGAGACCCAAGTCAACAAGGTTGGCAGGAGAAACAAGGGTAGTCCAACTGTCCATAATGCTAGTTAAAGACTGTTGTCACTAGGGGTGGCTTTTCAGAAATGATCAAGGAGGAGCTCGGTGAATGAATATGTCTGCCTGGATTTTAAGGAAAAATTTGTTGAATTTAACTGTCTGGCTTTGGTGCACAATTGTGCAATAGTATGTGTGGTGCTGCATGACATGCAAACAAGCAGAAACCTGCTCAGATGAAGGGCCTAAATACCAGAAGCTGAAACTTGAAAAAAAACTTCTAACAAATTTCAAAAGGACCAATCAGGATGCTTATTCCAAGTCCTAGACTGACCTCACTTTACCAGTCAGGTGCCAAGCAAAGACAATTCTCTCACAAAAGTGCAGATATGCCCCTTCCAATCCAAGATGGCCTGGAACAAACAAACCACTACAAACAGTTCCAGAAGCAGCAGGCTTGGATCTGGACTATGCTACAGCTACTAGTTAACCTAGTTTCAGCAGGAAACACTACAGAATATTTAACACAGCAGAAAAATAGCAGTGGGATACTGACAAAAATGTTTAAATGAGAAGAAAATCAGCCAGGAGGCTCTAAAGAATGATTTAAACAATTAACAGACAAGTCAATTAAGTAATGCTTGGTGGGAAAACCAAGGCAGGCAGAACAGGTAGTGTTAAAACAGTGAAAAAATACCAATAAATACTTAAACAGTAGAAACAACAAAAATGTTTGCTAAACAGTGAAAACAGCAATAAAATTTGATTTTACAAGCACAGTATAGCAGGCAATTGCAGTATAATAGTGTAGTTTAATACACAGTAAATAAATACAAAGCCCCAGAGAGCACCCCTGCATTACCAGGCTATAATTCGTACCACACCTTTTGGCCACCTAACCCGGAACGAAGCACTAAAGTTGGAGGCGTGTCCATATTCATTAAGGATATCCACGCCTCCAGGCTAGTTGCACCGCATAATGCATCCGAGATTATCCAAGTGCAACTAACTCTGGGCAAGACTGCAATCCAAATTGTTGCTTGCTACAGACCCCCCACCATGCCTCAGGATTCCCACTCCTCATTTCTTGATACACTGGAATGTATTAGGATACAACCCAACACCCTAATAATGGGCAATTTCAACTACTCCACCATTAACTGGCAAAACTACTCATGTACCAGCTCTTTTGCTCAACGTTTTCTGGAATTCATAAATTCCAATGCCTTGGATCAACTTATTCACACCCCTACCAGGGGCAGCAATATCCTAGACCTGGTCATTGCCAACATGGGCAACTGGTGTTCCACACCAGAGGTCAATTCCTCGTTGGTCAGATATGACCACAAGCTAATCACCCTACACATCCACATCCTGCCCCCACCCGCAATTAGGGAAACCACCGTAAAAAACTTCTCCAAAGCCAACTTCACACTTCTTAAGACAGAAGTGGCAAACTTCATGACACCCATGCAGATGGACAATGGAGGTATGACTGCTGAATCCTACACAAATGCACTTTATAAGCACTTACACAAGTGCATGGATCATGCTATCCCTAATAGAACCAAGATGCTATCCTCCAAAAAAAGGAAGCCAATCTGGTGGTCCTCTGCCATAAACAAACTCTGCAACAGAAGAAAGAAACTGTTGCAAAAAAGAGTAAAATCCCATGACTGGAGGAACTCCCTCGTCAACCTCAGTATGAAGCTGAGATCCCTCATAAAATTCTTCAAAGCTAGTTACGAAAACAAAATTGCCACTGACTCTAAAGACAACCACAAAGCATTCTATAGCTATGTCAATACTCTCAATGGCAACACTCAGATCTGCTCTGAGTTACAGCACAATGGCACTAAATATACAGAACCAACTGATATTGCCAGCATCCTGGCAGATAGGTTCAGTGCTAACTTTACCCCCCTCTCACCCCCTAGAGGGCCCATCTCTATACCGGAAGAATGCAAAGTTCCTGTAATCATGGCTGCACAGGTAAAAAACACACTCTCCAAAGCCAAGAACACAGCATCCATGGGACCTGACAATATCCCAGGCTGCATTCTATATGAACTACAGAATGAACTGGCACCCTACCTAAGTACCATGTTCATTCATAGCCTCACCCCAGGCTTTGTGCCCACTGAATGGTGCACCGTGACGGTTATCCCACTCCACAAAGGGGAAGCCATGATGGACCTCGGGAACTATCGTCCCATTAGCCTGATGAGCCTGGTCTGCAAGGCCATGGAACATATCATCATGGAACTCATAAACAAAGACATTGGTAATCTCCAAACTCTGGACCCTACCCATTTCGGGTTTTTAAAAGGCAGATCATGTCTCCTAAACCTGATTGACTTCTTTGAAGCAGTCACCAAAGCCATAGATGAGGGCAAGATGGTTCACACAGCTTATCTAGATCTCGCCAAGGCTTTCGACACCATCCCCCACTCTGGAATTATAGATAAGCTCACTAAACTAGGTATAAATCCCTATGTCACAAGATGGGTTGCCAACTGGCTCATGGACAGAACCCCCACTATGAAAGTAGCAGACTCCAAATCTGACTTCAGACCAGTGACAAGTGGAGTGCCTCAGGGTTCAGTCCTGGGTCCTCACCTGTTTGGTATCTATGTCTCTGAAGTACAGGCTAACACACTAGGTCTTTGGCTAACAAAGTTTACAGATGACTGCAAACTAGGAGCCATAATCGAAACTCCTAACGATGTGGACATACTACAAAAGGGCCTCACTGAGACAGATGCCCGGTGTCAAAGCCATGGCCTGAAGCTCAATGCCAAAAAGTGTATTGTCATCCCCTTTGATAAAAACTCTGTACCCTTGAACTACCACATAAGTGGTAGTCTACTTAATGCCGGAAGTGTGATAAGAGACCTTGGGACACAGGTGGACAGTAATCTCTCCTTTGATAATCACATTGCCACAGTGGTCAGGAAATCCTTCTATGTGGCTGACGTCATCACAAAAGGTTTCTCATCCAGAAAAAAAGAGGTCACTGTTCCCCTCTGCTCATCACTCATTAGACCCATTATAGAGTACAATGCCCATTTTGGTATGTACCTCACAAGACATCTACAACAACTGGAAAGGCCACAGAAATACCTCACAAAGAGGATTACTGGCCTCAAACAGATGCCCTACGCAGACCGTCTCAACAAACTCCAGCTTTACTCCATCGCATATCGCCTACTCAGAGGCGATCTCTGCCTAACATACAAAGTTATGTCAACCCCAGAGCTGTTGGACTTGCTCCACTTAAAGAAATCCCAATCCCTCCCAGCTACATGCTCTAGGGACCTAAACCTTGTCACCACAATAAACAGAACATGCTGGAGGGATAGATTCCTGTCCCAGAGACTTCCCATACTCTGGAACAGACTACCTATCTATGTCAAACAGAGCTCCTCATTAGCACTCTTCAAGAAAAGTCTTGATAATTGGATGGGAAATAGGAAATTCACCCCAGGGATCACTTCTGTGGCTCTGCTCAACAGGGGCACAGGAAAATAATTTTCTTGGGTGGCGAAAGCCAGGGTACCTTTTTTGTCTAGGCTTATATAGGCTCTAGGGCTAATAGCCTAGTACCTATCTATGAACATATGAACAGTATAAAATAGGCAGCAGTCAATAAAAAGTGCAGTAAATAGTATAAATAAGCAACAAACAGACATCTGTTTTTTGGAATCTCAGAAGCCTCTAGTCATGTGATATCTCAGCTCAGAGTTGTGGCTGGTAGCCCACCTCAGTTCAGCTTGGTGCATACAAGAAGAAACCTGCTCAGATGTAGGGCCTAAATTTCAGAAGCTAAAACTTGAAAAAAAAACCTCTAACAAAATTCAAAAGGACCAATAACGATGCTTATTCCAAGCCCTAGACTGGCCTCCCTTTACCAGTCAGGTGCCAATCAAACACAATTCTCTCACAAAACTGCAGACAGGTGCCTTCCAATCCAAGATGGCATAGAAAAGTGTGTTAAAAACAAACAAACCACTACAAACAGTTCCAGAACCAGCAGGCCTGGATCTGGACTATGCTTCAGCTACTAGCTACCATAGTTTAACAGTAGAAAATATTTAACACATCAGAAAAATAACAGTGAGACACAGAAGAAAATGTTTAAAACAGCAGAAAATCAGCCAGGAGGCTCTAAAGAATTATTTAAACAGTTAACAGGTCAGTTAATTAAGTACTGCCTGGTAGGAAAACCAGAACAGGCAGAACAGATAGCATTAAAACACTGAAAAAATACCAGTAAATGCTTAAACAGTGGAAACAACAAAAAGGTTTGCAAACCATTGAAAACAGCAACAAAATTTGATTTTACAGGGACGGTATAGCAGGCAATTGCAGTATAACAGTGTAGTTTAGTACACAATAAACACATACAGTATAAAAGTAGGCAGTAGGCAATAAAAAAGTGGAGTAAATAGTATAAGTAAGCAAAAAACAGGCAATGTATGTTGTTTTGAAAGCTCAGAAGCCTCTTGTTGTCTGGTATCACATATAGAGGGTAAAAAAGTGCTGATGGGGAGAGTTGCATAACAAACAAGATATTGTAAAAATCCACATAAGAGAGGGATGTAAACACCAAGATGGACATGAAGTCATGCCATGACATGGTTAAACAATTTCAGGGTGGCCAAGATGGCAACAAACATAGGCATCACTCACCTGGCTGTCTAGTGTTATAGGCCAGTTGCTCCCAGGAAGCACAATAAGAAAGGCCTGCCAGACGTTACTCCTCAAGCTGTACTTGAACATGCTTCACATTGCTGATATGGATATCCAATGGCTTGTGCACTTTAGCAGACACTAACATGTGCAGCTAACACTGGGGACCAGGAGAGACCCTTCAATTCTACTTCCAGCAGTGACTTGAGGTCTCTCTGCTATAAGGAACCCAGTACCATAGACACTGGTCAAAACAGGCCAAGATGACCATGACCTCACGTCTTCAGCTTCTGTAAATGAATGAACTTACAGAAGTATGACACAATGGGAGAAATGGTTGCACATGTACACTGCAAATAAAATCACAGTTTTTCAGTAGACTGACAAATCACAGTTTTTCAGTAGACTGACACAGATGTCAAGATTCTGTGATACCCGTTTATATTCATCTGTTCCTCCTTTGCTCTTGTAAAACAAGATACATACTCCTAGGTATACCTAAATGTAAGATGGTAGAAGACAGTACTATAGAAAAATGATTGTAGCAAACTTTATGCTCCCTCCCTTGAATCTCTGCCTCCCACATATGAAGTAGATCAGAGTGTCACCACCTCAGATCACTGTGCAACTGCCAGCAGTGTTTACTAGAATTGGTGATGCAGTGTCATGACTCACCATCCCAGCAAGCTTCAGCCAGACATCCACTTTCTGTAATTAGCCACTATACTCAAACAATAGGTACTTTCTAAAGGTCCTGTACAGGAGAAATAAGGAGAACCTCCCTCTCCCTTGCATGCCATACTGGAGACCTACAATACACAGTGCCTGAATTATCTTTAGTTGGTCACAGAGGTCCACTAAAGGAGCAAAATGGGAGCCTGATGTGTACAGAAACATGCATGCGAATCACATGTTGCATAATGTAGTGCTGCAGCTCAGCACTATCGCATGTCCACAGCACTGCAGTGATAAGACTAACACAGGCTGTTGAACTGCTCTTGCTGCTTTTAATAATCCTAGCATCATTCCCATTATATACATCATGAATCTTGGTGTTCAAATTTGGTATGCATTATGGCACAACATGCCTGTTTTTTTATGCTTCTGAATTGTTTTCCCACTTTGGGTGTCGTTATTTGCATACTCTTTACAGCTTATTTCTTGGGGTTCCTCATTCTTAAAGCACTAGTTACCATTTTGACCCAAACCATTCAATTGTCAAAATATTTTAGAGAATATTCAGATTTTGTCTCTTAATTTTTGTCTGTTTCATATAAAATTTGTGATTTTCTGGCAAATTGTTGAGAACTGAAGTAAGTAAAATATGATGGATATGAGTTTCAGAATTTATATCCTTCAGAAAATGCATGTCAATGCAAAACCTGTTATTAAGCAGTTTTCTAAGTTTGAAAGCACAGTATTTAAAATCTTTACCTGATTTTTGGCCTCTACTCCACCCACTATTTTTAAGTTTGTCTAAATTTCTTGTGATAAAAGGCTAAGAGATATGTTTTGAATCTTATACAACCACTCTGCGTTGTAGAATCTCTCATACTCTGTATATTGCCACTACCTGTGCTAATTTGCAGTGCAGTATCTGCAAAATTTGGACTTTGTCAATAAATCTTAACCTATTTTTATAGGTATGAAGTGATACAGGAGAAAAGGCAGCACTACATTTGGAGGTACTGCTGTTTTTAGCTTATTAAAAAGAAATAAACTGAAAAGTGAAATATTAGACAATTATACTCACTGTGCATTCTTAGTACCTTATCCTTTTGAGAGATTTAATCAACTAACTCAGCACTGGAAGAGAATGACGAAAAGGGAGTTAACAGGTATTTGATTTAGTTAAACATATTGGAGGTAGTTTCAGCTAGAAATTGATGTGATCTTGCTGCACGAGGCACAGTGGCAAGGGAGATTTAAAACACACACCCCTGTTAAAATGCCAGCTTTTTTTGTGATAAAAAAATGAGACCAGAATAAATTATTTCAAAACTTTTCCCACCTTTAATATGACCTATAACCTGTACAATTCAAATGAAAAACAAACAAATCTGTTAAGGGAAAAAATATAAACAATAAAAAATGTACAATCAGCTAGTTGCATTAGTGTGCATACCCTTAAACTAATACTTTGTTGAAGCAGGTTTTGATTTAATTACAGCATTCAGTCTGCTTGGGTATACACCTGTCATCAATTAAAGATACTCTGATTAACCGCAAATAAAGTTCAGCTGTTCTAGTAGGATTTTCATAGGTTCATAGGTTGGTACTAGGCCATCGGCCCTAGGACCTATACAAGCCTAGCCATAACAATTCCCTGGCTATTTCTTCCCACAGTATTTACTTCCCTGGACCCCTGTCTAGCAGGGTGACTGATGTGATCCCCGGGGTGAATTTACTATCTCCCATCCAATCATCAAGGTTCCTTTTGAAGAGGTCCAAAGAGGCACTCTGCTTGACATGTATGGGCAGTCTATTCCAGAGTCTGGGGAGTTTGTGGGTCAGGAACCTATCCCTCCAGCATGTTTTGTTTATTGTGATGACATGGTTTAGATCCCAGGAGCATGTGTCTCTGAGGGATTTGGATTTCTTTAAGTGCAGTATGTCCAACAGCTCTGGGTTTGACATGACCTTGTATGTTAAGCAGAGATCGCCTCTGAGTAGACGATATGCGAAAGAGTATAGGTGGAGTTTTTTAGATGGTCAGCATAGGGCATCTGCTTTAGGCCTGTGATTCTTTTAATGAGGTATTTCTGTGGCCTTTCCAGTTGTTGCAGATATCTTGAGAGGTACATACCAAATGGGGCATTGTATTCTATAATGGGTATAATGAGGGATGAGTACAATGAGACGATTACCTCCTTTTTTATGGATGAAAAGCCCTTAGTGATGAGGTGTGCTACATAGAAGGATTTCCTGACTGCTGTGGTGATGTGGTTATTGAATGTGAGACCACTGTCCACCTGTGTCCCTAAGTCTCTTATCACACTTTCAGTGTTTAGTGTAATGCCACCTATGTGGTAATTCACGGGTACATGTTTTTTCCCAAAGGGGATAACTATACATTTCTTGGAATTGAGCTTGAGCCCATGCCTCTGGTACCAAGCATCTGTTTCTGTAAGGCCCTTTTGTAGAATATCCACATCATTTGGGGATTCAATAATGGCTCCCAGTTTGCAGTCATCTGTGAACTTTGTTAGCCAGAGTCCCTTAGTGTTGGCCTGTACTTCAGAGAAGTAGATGCCAAACAAGAGCGGTCCCAGGACTGAACCCTGAAGTACTCCATTTGTCACTTGTCTGGAACTGGATTTGGAGTCGGCTACTTTTACAGTGTGGGTTCTGTCAGTAAGCCAGTTGGCAACCCATCAAGTGACGTAGGGATTAATGCCCAGCTTAGTAAGTTTATCTATGATTCCAGAGTGGTGGATGGTGTCGAAGGCCTTGGTGAGGTCCAGATAGGCTATGTGGACCACCTTACCCTTATCCATGGCTTTGGAGACTGATTCAAAGAAGTCAATCAGGTCCAGGAGACAAGATTGGCCCTTTACGAACCCAAACTGTGTGGGGTCCAGTGTTTGAAGGTTGCCAATGTCTTTGTTTATAAGTTCCATGATAAAACATTCCATGGCCTTGCAGATCAGGCTCATCAGACTGATGGGGCGGTAGTTCCTGGGATCCAAGGTGGATTCCCCCTTGTGAAGTGGGATAACGGTAGCTGTGCGCCACTCAGTGTTCATGAAGCCTGAGTTGAGGCTATGATTAAACATGACACTTAGGTGAAGTGCCAGTTCATTTTGTAGTTCATGTAGTACACAGCCTGGGATGTCGTCTGATCCCATGGATGCTTTATTCTTAGCTTTGGAGAGTGCGTTCTTTACCTGTGTGGCCGTTATTACCAGAATTTGGCAATCTTTCAGTATTGAGATGGGCCCTTTAGGGGGTGAGAAGGGGGTGACGTTTGCTCTGAAGTGATCTGCCAGGATATTGGCAATATCCTTGGGATCAATATATTTAATGCCATTCTGTTGTAGCTCAGAGCAGATCTGAGCATTGCCATTTAGATTCTTGACATAGCTATAAAATGCCTTGTGGTTGTCTTTGGAATCTTTGGCAATTTTATTTTTGTAACTAGCTTTGGAGGATTTTATGAGGGATCTTGGCTTCTTACTAAGGCTGGTAAGGGAGATTTTTGCATCCTGGGATTTTCTTCTTTTCTGCAACAGTTTCTTCCTTTTGTTGTAAAGTTTGTTTATGGCAAGGGACCACTAGATTGACTTCCTTTTTTGGAGGAGAGTGTCCTGGTTCTATTAGGGATGGCACGATTCATGCACGAGTGGATATGCTCGTACAGTGCCTTAGTGTAGGATTCAGCAGTCGAACTTTCAGTTCACATCTGCATGGGTGTCATGAAGTTTGTCACATCTGACTTGAGTAGCATGAAGTTGGCTTTGGAGAAGTTTTTTACGGAGGTTTCCTTACTGGGGGATGGGGATGGGATGTGGATGTCAAGGGTGATTAGCTTATGGTCAGACTTGACCAAAGAGAGGATGACCATAGATGTGGAGCATCGATTTCCCATGTTGGTAATGACAAGCTCTAGGCTATTAGAGCCCCTGGTGGGACCAAGGATTAGTTCATACAGGGCATTGGCATTTATGAATTCCAAGAACCGTTGGGCAAAGGTGCTGGTACATGAGTAGTTTTCCCAGTTAATGGCAGGGTAGTTGAAATCACTCAGTATTAGGGTGTTTGGTTGTATCTTAATATTTTCCAGTATGTTTAGAAAGGTGTAATGAGAATCTTGGGGCATGTTGGGGGATCTGTAGCCATCTACAATTTGGATTGCAGTCTTACCCAGTTTTAGTTGCACCTGGAGAATTTCAGGCACATTGTGTTGGGCAACTAGCCTGGTGTTGACATTTACTCAGTTGCCTGCTACAGCAAAAGCCATGTTTCGCAGACAGCTTACAAAGCACCAAAGAGATCTCATTGTTGAAAGGTATCAGTCAGTCAGTACAAAAACATTTCCACAGCATTGGATATACCAAGGAACACAATGAAGACAGTCATCAAAAAGTGGAGAAAATATGGGACAACAGTGACTTTGTAAAGAACTGGACATCCCTCCAAAATTGATGAAAAGACTAGACAAAAACTGGTCAGAGAGGCTGCCAAGAGACCTACAGCAACACTGAAGGAGCTGCAGGAATTTCTGGCAAGTATGGTTGTGTACTACATAAACCAGCCACTGGGGATGCACAAGCCAGTGCATTTCATTGTGCCGGTCCCAAGTCCAGATAAATGGGGAGGGTTGTGTCAGGAAGGGCATCCAGCATAAAAATGTTACCAAATCATACATGCGGACAACAGTAAACAGATGATCTGCTGTGGCGACCCCTAATGGGAGCAGCAGAAAGAAGAAGAAGACTGGTTGTGTACTACATGTGACAACAATCTCCCATATTCTCCATAATTCTGGACAATGGGGTAGGGTTCAAGATGGAAGCCTTTTCTTACACAGAAAAATATCCAGGCCTGGCTAAAATTTGCAAAACAATGCATCAAATCTCCTAAAAGCATGTGGGAAAATGCGTTATGGTCTGATGAGACCAAGGTTGAACTTTTTGGCCACGATTCCAAAAGGTACGTTTGGCACAAAAATAACACTTTGCATCACCAAAAGGACACCATCCCCACTATGAAACATGGTGGTGGCAGTATCATGTTTTGGGGTTGCTTTTCGTCAGCTAGAACTGAGGCTTTAGTCAAGGTGGAGGTGAATTATGAACAGTTCCAAATACCAGTCACTTTTGGCCCAAAACCTTCAGGCATCTGCTAGAAAGCTGAAGCTGAAGAGGAATTTCACTTTCAGCATGACAGTGGCCCCAAGCATACATCCAAATCAACAAAAGAATGGCTTCACCAGAAGAAATTTAAAGCCAGAGCCCAGACCTAAATCCAAAAGAAAATCTGTGGGGGTGACCTGAAGAGGGCTATGCACAAGAGATACCCTCACAATATGACAGATTTGGAGTGCTTTTCCAAGGAAGAGTGGGCAAATTTTGTCAAGTCAAGTGTGCCATGCTGGGGGGGGGGGGGGGGCTAGATGGCTAACTGACAGCAGTGAGTTTTGAGAGCTCCATAAACTAGTATAATAATATAGGAAAATGTTATTATTTTCAAGTTTAAAACATCAGAGATCTATAGATAAGCTACTAAACTACATAAATATCAATTTTGGTGGAGATATACAAACATTTTCCTGTCAAGTAACTTGGAGATATATTGAGTCACTGAATATGAACAACTCAAGGAATTCTCATCCAGATGCTGCTTTGAAAAAAAGAACTGCAATTGATGACATCTACCTTACAGGAACTATCTTTGAAGATGGATGGCTTTAAAAATGACTTAGAAAACCTTAAATTAAATTCTCAGAAACAGTCTGACAATCTTAAGGAACTATTACAGCAACACCATACAAAAATAACAAATATAGAGACTTCTCTAAATGACACTGAAGGGAGACTCAAAGAGGAATAATTCCAAAAAGAATTTCTGCTTAAACAGAAAACATAGCTGCTTAACAAAACAGATGATTTAGAAAACAGGGAAAGGAGAAACAACATAAGGATCTTTGGTCTGCCTGAAAACAGTGAAGGTGAAGACATTATTTCATTCTTAACAACCTGGATTCCTGAATTTTTAGACTTGAAAGAGGGACTTTCATTTGGAATTGAACGGGTGCACAGAGCACTGAGGAAACCTGCTTCTAACTCAAAAAATACTCCACCTAGATCCACAGTTATAAAATTTATTTCATTTCTGGACAAGGAACTAATATTAAAATCTGCTTGGAGAAAATCACCCTTAAAATACAATAAAAGCCTGATAATGTTTGACAATGATTATTCTTCCAGAATACTAGAACAAAGGAAAAAAGTCTGGCCAATAATAAAACTGTTGAAACAAAACAAAGCACAGCTGGCCTTTCCAGCCAAGATAAAAATACTTTTTGCCAATGAGATGAGAACCTTTAATGACTTAGAAGAAGCTACTATATTCATCATAAACAAAAACATAGTCCCCCGGATTCATGAAGCTTGGCGCAAGGCCGGTGTAAGGCCTGCGCCGGCCGTGCGGCATATAAATGGTGTAGTAGCGCCATATGCATATTAATGAAGGTGCGCCGCTACCACATCCACGTGCATAGGACACGTGCGCGAGTGCATGGGGCGTTACTAAGCTGTGACTGGAGGCGTGTCAATGTCGGCTGGCGATGAGCAACCTAAACTGCTGAATATTATAGCCTGCCTGCAATAGTAATCGCACCTATCAGTGTCCGTGGATAATGAAACGTATGCAAAGCATGCAAGACAGTTCCCGGCCACACAAAATATTGAACCAAAAAGAAATGCACGCAACATAAGATAATATTCCGTCCATGGAACAAATGATATTTAAAATCGTGTGTCCGTAATGTACTGCTCTGTCAGAAGTTATACCCAGTGGAAGTGAAGCGCATCATGTCAGCGTGCCGCCAATAGACACATCTATCCCCATGGGTATGGTCACCAGCAGTTCCACAGTGGTAGTGATAGTACACAGCAGGGCAGTTGTGGCTATATAACAACCGTAAAGAAACCTGACAGTCCAAATTGTATACCAAACACACACAAACATATGTATATTAAAATGTGCTATACACATGAACAGGAACGTACCCGTCACATACACAAAGGATGCTATACGCGGAACCGGGATATCCAAAAGTAGAACCCATGCATGCAAATGCAATACGCAACAACCCCAGTATAGCACATAACCCGCACCCATGTCCGAATGTCCACCAAATCCAGCTACCAGCCTTGCGCATCCATACACCTGCACATAGCGAGTATTCCCCATATGTAGTAGGAAGTATCGTCCTAGGCAGTGTCCGGATTGCAAATATGTATCCCACGAATGTAAGCATCCCATCACAGGTACGTAAATCCAAATGCCCATGCGTTAATGTTACGGCAAAATGTGTGTACATCCCGCGTGGGATAAGTAACCTGTTGAAACCTCAGAGTTGTGTACATGCCACGGTGTCCATTACTGTACACAGCTGGACAAAACATGTATGTGTAGTCACGGTACTGTTCAGTTTCTACACAGACATGCAATTCATACTACGCAGGATGGAAGAGCTGTCCACCATGCAGGTCACCCCACTAGGGTTGCCACCTGTTCAGATGGCCAAGGTGGGACATCCCTTGTAGAAATGTGAGAATTTGCAGGATAAAACATACCCCCGGCCAGTGCAAAGGACAGAAATACACATGTATGCCAAGATAAAAGCTCATGCCATAGCATTTAAATAGCTTATGCTATCCCAAATAATAGTTATATGTACCAGATACAAAATACCTGTATCATGCAACTAGTACAGAAAATAAGAAATATATTATTGTCTTAAAATCACAGGACATTTGCCATGTCTTAGGTGTCATCGCAGGACACAACTGTCCAAAGTTGGACCTCCCCTCACAAAGAGGAACAAGTGGTAACCCTACACCCCACCGAATTATCGACAGTATATATTCAACTCAATCACATACTGACACCACCTCTCAACCTATTACAGCAACAAAACCTGGACAAAGCCCAAAAGGATGGGAGGACAAATAGGGACAGATGTAATTACTGCTCCCACAAGCTTCGAAAGTTCACTGAATAATAGTATATACATAAGCAGGAATTGTTGTGAAGGATGTGGGGTAGTCCCCAGTATTACAGAGGTCTGTACAAATATACTGTAACAAACCATCACATATGTTGACTGTACTACTGCATACCCATAGTTAATTCATAGTTACGTCATGTGCAAAATAATAACCCCCATAAGAATGAATACAGGAAATAGTCAAATGTGAATGGGAACACCACTCACCATGGATTATGTATCGTAACCACCCCCACCCATATTATGTATTGCCAACATCATAAGCTGCGGACAGGTGCCCAAACACCTGTGTCTGTAAACAGATGAAATGTACAAAATGTACAATCCCTGTCCATGTGCTTTGTCTGACATTTGAACACGGTCAGGGCAGTTCCGTTCACCAGTCGGACAAGCCTAAACCAAGATCACCACATGAACACCCTGACAATTAAAGACCTGTATGTGTCAGGAATATAAGCCTTTGGGTTCTGAATATCCCTGCAGTGATGAAATATGCAGCGTGGGTCCAGAGCAGTAGGGAATAGGGAATGTGTAACATGTAGTACTGCATTCTTCCCAGCAGGAGAATGGATGCCTGTGACATATGTGAAGCGGAGAGGCATATGTTAATGTAGCTATGTACTATGGGTATGCATATAAATGAGTCAGAACACCAAACGTATACTGGTTACAGCATCCGGCCAATGTGAATGCAGTCCCGGTTGAACAACGACTACAGCACATATAATGTGAAAGTGTAATGAATGCATCTGTGCTGTACAGACAGTTAAATATGTAAAGGTGAACGTGTGTTTCGCAAATGTCCGTTAACGGGATTACAGATAAGTACTGGTACTGTCACAAGTAATAAAGCCCACGTAAGCACAAAGACTTAGTAAACATATGTAACCCACAATAAGGATATGTATGCACGCCCGCGCGTAACCTACAATAAGGAAATGCAAGTGCGCCTGTGCATGTGTGATCCGCTCACAGCATAGTAAATGAATGCTGTTTCCCCCACGTTAGTTATACATGGCTCAAACCCGTTAACCTCATAAAGTATGAAACCAGACGAAGCCATGCAAAAAGACAAACCCCAGATATGTGCCAGAACAAACATAGAAAGTGGATAGAATAATGGGTGTGTCAGTAGCATGGATTCTCCGAAGGGTATGCAGTCGTAACCTGAACTGCTTGCCAGAAATCCCCACCGTAAGTCTCAGATGAAATGCCACTACATTGCCAGATAGACACAGGTTTATGTAAAACACATTGAAGATAAAGGGGCAAGCAGCTGTACACTCAGCGACAATCTGTATAGTGGAAAGGTATGGTATGGATATAGATATATGTGTATACACATAATCCACAGACGTAAACCAAAGCACGTTATGAAATGAGCATTGTACATGTATATATGTATACACAACAGACTTATGTCCTGTAGATATGACATATGTACATAAATAGGCGACGTTACATCTAATATGGGTAGACAAACAGACATGCAGGAAAGGTGAATAAACCGCAGCATTCAAAAACATTGGCCAGAAAGTGACAGTCCAGCAAGTTCTACACTTTAAACATGCAGATAGGTGTCCATTGCAGGACTCCATAAATTGGAATACGTAGTGTCAACCGACATTGACGCAAAAGAAGTGACCGCAGCAAATACGAAATAGCTGTACATGCAACAGTATCAGGTGCAAGGGTGATGACACATGTGTCGATAGAATGTATGACGTATGAACTGATATCCGGAGAGTGGGGAGTGCATATAAGTGTCTCCACACTTCAGTAACGCACACATTAAAAATGTGTAATGGGTACTGTAGAGGGTTGTCAGGTATGGGAATCTTGGGTATGCAGATATGGGCCTAGGCATTGTTTGGCAGGGATTTCGTAGGCCCACCCCGCGGGAGTGATGTGGGTATAGCACACACCTATATCCCCAATAATGGGGCAAACCATCCACTGGATATTGCGGAAACCATTTTGGCAATATGTAGGGCCCTATATCAGTGTCATGTAGGCGATAATCATGGATGGACATGCGTACGACCAAGATGGTACCCATACCTGGCAGACTGTCAGAATAACACAGCTGCACTAAGGCATAGTACATGAAATACAAATAGGGACTATATTAGATATACCCCAGACAAAGTCAGAACGTGGTGAGAATACTGGCGTACCCATGAATACGGATGTTATGAGTGTTACTAATCATGTAATGGAAATGTCAGTCACTATTATCTACCGCACAGTCCGTAATGCCTTGCCAGCAATGTACCAGAAAGGCACATCACTATGACAAATGTAACAAGGTCAAACGTCAGGGTGTTTACCCATAATGTGTACAGGTTAGGGGTATGAAGGTAACCTGTCCAGAATACATGTACAGAACCTGTGACACTAGGTGGACAGGTGAGAAGAAAGACATCAGGACAAATGAGAAAACATGTACAAGTCACACGCATGTACACCGACAAATGTGAATGACAACGTATGCCCTGTGAATGTCAATGTGGACGGTTAATAGACACAAACGTAATGTGTCCCTCAGGGTGTAATGCAGTGTCACCGTAACAATGTCCAGTCCCCCAGACACGTACGTGAGCTCTGCCACTGACGGAAAGCGCAAATACCGGCGCACACATATGGCACATGATAGACCAATTAGTGTGGATAAGCAGCTGTTGGCCTGTGTGAGGAATACAACTGTCTGGGTGGGTGTGTCCTGCAACATAAATGTAATGGCATGTGGCCTGTGATGCCGCCATACAGTGTGTGTATTGGTGTCAGAAAGTTGATATTTTGTTACAGCCACATACCCCGCAACTGTACAGATTTACGATGAATGTGCAGAGTTCTGCCTCATATGTTGGGTGTGTTCCACGTAACAGTAACATTCTGGCACTTCCATGATAACTGAAGACATGAAATGATGATAAACATGTGCGTAAGACACCAAATCTGACAGAAAAGCCATACTAATGCAAAACCTATTATTGTGCCAACTATTTACGTTTGTAAGAGCAACATGTCAATACTGCCCCTATGTGTCCCACTATCAGATAAGGCCTTGTCCAGCAACTTGCTCTAGGAGGTGGAGTGGTATGAACAGAAACAGATACATGTGTGAGGAAACAGCAATATCGACTGCAAGATAATGCAGAAGGTATGACATGCGCTGCAGTAGGACGTGCAGTACTGTCCGCAGGTATGTGCTGACATTGCAAATGACACAGCAGTCTACATGAAGAACCTTTAGGGCTGTCACCTTTACAAATGATGATACTGGGACATACCCACAGCCATGCACACAGCACAAATAGACATACACACATCAAAACTAGGCCATGGTACATGAAGCCTCCGGCGTGTACGAGTATAGTGAGAGTACAGCAAGGATAGATGTCTGCCAAGATATACAGCAAACACCTGTAAGGGCGTGTAACACCGCCCGTAACACGGACGTTGCATGGACAATGTTGGGAGTTGCAACATACCCCATTGGTATGTGAAAGCTATGCAAATATGCGATACATAAAACAGACAGCTGCCCATGCAAGAGCAGGGTTATGGGCAGAAAAAAAAAAATATATATATATATATATATATATCTATATAGAGAGAGAGAGAGATACAGACATACACATGTGGCAGGGCTGGTAATTGAACCTACACATGACTACCCTATCACACTATAGCATGATGCATTTACAGAACATGCTACCAAGACTACTAAGTACAGCAGACACACAGGCATTCTACTAGGTGTGTGTCAACATCCGCAAAGACAAAGACGGCAGCAGGATACATCTGTATTGCAAAGCACCTAAAAGCATAACCTGAGTCCCTAGGCGGACGGGAGCATGCACACATGCACACACACACACATCTGGCAAGCCTGGGAATCGAACCTACACCTAACAACCCTATCACACTACAGAATAATGCATTTACAGAATGTGCTACCGAGACTACTGAACACAGCACTCCCAGAGGCATACTTCTAGGTGGGTGACATCATCCGCAAAGGCAAAGATGCCGATAGGGAATGTATGTGTTGTGAGGCATCTAAAAGCATTAACATGTCCCCAGGCAGCTGTAAACACACGCACACATACTTGGAAGGGCCGGGAGTTGAACACACACCTACCTACTCTAACACACTACAGCATTACGCATTTACAGAACGCGCTACCGAGATTACTGAACACAGCACTCTCAGAGGCATACTTCTAGGTGGGTGACATCATCCGCAAAGGCAAAGACGCCGATAGGGAATGTATGTGTTGTGAGGCATCTAAAAGCATTACTGTGTCCACAGGCAGCTGTAAACACACACACACACACACACACACACACTTGGAAGGGCCAGGAATTGAACACACACCTACCTACTCTAACACACTACAGCATTACGCATTTACAGAACGCGCTACTGAGATTACTGAACACAGCACTCTCAGAGGCATACTTCTAGGTGGGTGACATCATCCGCAAAGGCAAAGACGCCGATAGGGAATGTATGTGTTGTGAGGCATCTAAAAGCATTACTGTGTCCACAGGCAGCTGTAAACACACACACACACACACACACACACACACACATACTTGGAAGGGCCGGGAGTTGAACACACACCTACCTACTCTAACACACTACAGCATTACGCATTTACAGAATGCACTACCGAGATTACTGAACACAGCACTCTCAGAGGCATACTTCTAGGTGGGTGACATCATCCGCAAAGGCAAAGACGCCGATAGGGAATGTATGTGTTGTGAGGCATCTAAAAGCATTACTGTGTCCCCAGGCAGCTGGAAACACACACACACACACACTTGGAAGGGCCAGGAGTTGAACACACAACTTTCTACTCTAACACATTACAGCATTCCGCATTTACAGAACGCGCTACCGAGATTACTGAACACAGGACTCTCAGAGGCATACTTCTAGATGGGTGACATCATCCGCAAAGGCAAAGACGCCGATAGGGAATGTATGTATTGTGAGGCATCTAAAAGCATTACTGTGTCCCCAGGCAGTTGGAAACACACGCACACACACACACACACACACACACACACACACACTTGGAAGGGCCGGGAGTTGAACACACACCTACCTACTCTAACACACTACAGCATTACGCATTTACAGAATGCGCTACCGAGATTACTGAACACAGCACTCTCAGAGGCATACTTCTAGGTGGGTGACATCATCCGCAAAGGCAAAGACGCCGATAGGGAATGTATGTGTTGTGAGGCATCTAAAAGCTTTACTGTGTCCCCAGACAGCTGGAAACACATGCACACACACACACACACACACACACACACACACACACACACACACACTTGGAAGGGCCGGGAGTTGAACACACACCTACCTACTATAACACACTACAGTATTACGCATTTACACAACGCGCTACCGAGATTACTGAATGCAGCACTCTCAGAGGCATACTTCTAGGTGGGTGACATCATCCACAAAGGCAAAGACGCCGATAGGGAATGTTTAGAGAGTGAGCGGTCTGAAAGCATATTACCGTCCCAAGGTAGACGTACACAAACACGCCAGTGCTGTCAACGGGCCAACTAAATATCTATGGAGCACAACAAACACTGAATAGATATGGGATGCACCACAGACAGTACACCCTTCGAGAGAGCAACAAGTGTGTTCAATGTAGGCATCCATCGTGACATTGAAATTGGACATCTGGTGCCTGGATGACCACCATGGCTATACAGGATGTCAATGGCCATGCCCACACACTTAGTTTCATACGTCTGTTTGGAATGTACTGTGTGCCCATCTACACAACGGCGTACTGGGCATGCTCACACACATAGCTGTTGCAAAGGGCCATCTTGCATGCATACGGAGTCTAATCACGGAGGGGCGCAGTGTGGAATGTACTGTGTGTCCATCTCCACAACGGCATACTGGGCATGCTCATACACTTAGCTGTTGCAAAGGGCCATGTTGCATGCACACAGAGTCTAATCACGGAGGGGCGCAGTGTGGAATGTATTGTGTGTCCATCTACACAACGGCATACTGGGCATGCTCACACACTTAGCTGTTGCAAAGGGCCATCTTGCATGCACATGGAGTCTAATCACGGAGGGGCGCAGAGTGGAATGTATTGTGTGTCCATCTACACAACAGCGTACTGGGTATGCTCACACACTTAGCTGTTGCAAAGGGCCATCTTGCATGCACATGGAGTCTAATCACAGAGGGGCACAGTGTGGAATGTATTGTGTGTCCATCTACACAATGGCATACTGGGCATGCTCACACACTTAGCTGTTGCAAAGGACCATCTTGCATGCACACGGAGTCTAATCACGGAGGGGCGCAGTGTGGAATGTATTGTGTGTCCATCTACACAATGGTGTACTGGGCATGCTCACACACTTAGCTGTTGCAAAGGGCCATCTTGCATGCACACGGAGTCTAATCACAGAGGGGTGCAGTGTGGAATGTACTGTGTGTCCATCTACACAACGGCATACTGGGCATGCTCACACACTTAGCAGTTGCAAAGGGCAATCTTGCATGCAGATGGAGTGTACACACAGAAGGGCACAGTAAAGTATAACTGCCCTCACGCACAGAGCGGTTACACATGCAGTGACCTGTACACACACAGCTGCCATCACAGCTGTCACAGGTGCAGGTCACACACGTACACACTGCAGTGTACACTGTAGCTGTCAAGTCAGCACCATGTCGTTGGTGAAGCACTACACAGCCTTACGGTCCCACAACACCATGTTGCACATGACCACTGGGCTGTAAAGTGGTGTACACCAGCTGTGCAGAGTACACACGTACCAACAGGGATCAAACAGGTGTTATGCATTGCAACGATGCCAGTATACATGAACAGGTCGGCTCATGACATACCATGGCCCTTACACAGCTGTGACACCTGACTGTTGCTGTACACCAATGAACACATGTCTGGGTCCATCGTACACGTGATTGTGTGGATGTGTGCATGGACTGCACACACAACACATACATACATGGCCTTTGACGTACCTCGTGCATAACACTGGCCCAATCAATGCTACACATGCAAATTGAAGGTGGGCCCATGTCTGTTGAATGCTCACACTACAGGGGGTAGCAGTGTTGACTGGGACACATACCCCTGTACTGGTCGCCTGTGACACCCGTGATATCATACCGCAGTCCATGTGTCATGTATGTCAACACACATGTCCAACAATAGCAATGCATACAAACATGGCAACAGGAGACACATGTGACATCTGTACTGTGCATGCAGCAAACATGCATGCGCAGTGGCCAATGTCCGTAACATAGTTGCACCTACCTACGACATGCAGACGCAATGCAGACCCATCATTGACATCTGTATACGGTGACATACAAACAGCACGTATGGAGGGATGTGTGTACGTAACGTGGTGAGCCACCTGTCTAGATGTATGTGTGCAGGGGGTGGCTCACAGTTGTATCACACACCATCCTATCATGCCATGTGCTAACTGTACGCTATGTTGCTGTTACGTGACGGTGTTGACATAATGCATACACAGCGGTCAGGTGTTAACAACTATATGTCATATGGCACGTGTAACACCTACAACCTCTTGTGTGTATATAGCAGCACATTTGCCAGATATAGCGTTGGTACACATAATGCAATCAATACCGCTGCATGTCCAGCAAACGTTTCATCATATGGCTGGTGTATCATTCCCAGCACTGCCATGTGTGTCTGAATGTGTGACCAGGGTTGCCACATATTGCGGGGAATATGTCCCAGTTGCTACACATCCCTGTACACCATTGTAGAGAACTGTACATACATCAGTGTGGGAAGCATGATGTTCACCGGTGATGTGCATCACACACATCGGCTGTCCGTATACACATGTGTGGTCACCACAGTGTGGGTGTGTCTGTATGTATGTCTGGTGCTTGGTGTGAGTGTGTATGCTAATATACGGTGGGAAATTATCACTGGCCCCACGTGTTGACTAACCCGTAATGGTGATGCATTGCACGACCCTGTTGATGCCATAGGTCCCAGCCATACTGGCTACCTGTGCATGTCCCTTCTCTGTGACACTTCGCGTGGGTGCATAGTACTGTGAGGGTGATGACCACACAGGCAAGGGTCCCCAGCTGCATACTATGGGGTGTGCATTATAGTGGTGTACAACCCATGACTGTGGCCATGTTCACATACTGTTACAGGTCCTACTGCTGCACAGTGTGTCCTCCAGCTACCAAGTGACACCTCACATCATCATTGGCCAGGCAGCTTTGTACAACCCCTGCACCATGTCACCATACCTGTAATGTGTCCTGCTATGTATGTCACATCTCTGTCCATTGTAGCCTGTGGCACCGACCACATGCGTCAGGTGCAGTATATGTGCAGACATCTGTGTCATGTTTGTGTGTCCAACACTCAGGATGAGGGTACATGTAGCATGCTGATATTGCCAGACGTGCCTGTGTGTACTCCACAGTTACATGTGGGGGACTGCAAACACCGCTACCTGTAGGCACATGCAAGTACACCATAGGAGGGAACCAGGGTATCACAACAAACATGCTGTTACAGATGTAACCGAGACACATACCATGAACACATCACAATGCATGCTGCACCTGCACTACATGGTGTGACCGGTGCACGTCGACAGTACAGAAACCTATGTCACATACACAAGTCAGTATTCACACACAATCACTGCAACATACACATCCCTCACTATGCATACATACCTCTCACTATGCTGTTCACCCTGTGCATCAGAATATTTGTGCATAACCTTGCACCGATGGTGTGGATGACAGGGATGCAGCACAGGCTTCATCATATGTACAGGGTGATATGTTTGCCAGGGGCATAGGCTGCACCAATGGATAACATCATGTGTGTGTGTGTGTAAGGGCCGGTGAGTTGACTGGACATATCTGTGCAGAATGCAGGTGGGTGTTGTGGAGTCCTACAGTTGTGTTTGCTGTGTGCGTGTATGTGTGTACACAGTTCTGCCATTTGTGATGCCTACACGGGGTATAATTGACAGCCCCAGATTGTACAGTGCAGGTTGTACAGCTCACTGTGTCCGTCCACGGCCACGTGACCTGTGCCTGCCTGGGGTTGTATGGGCACTACCAGGTGGAGGTACAGAGTGGCTACTGTCTGACGACACATGTCCGCCGGAAACATGTCCCCACTGAGACCGTCCAGGGCCACGTCCATGTGGCCTGCTGTGTCCTGGTGTTGACTGCGCAGCAGCTGCACTGCTACTGCTACCGGCACTATGGGAGCGGGCATGTGAGGTGGCATGGTCACATCGACCTACACTAGGTGGTGTTGCTGGCCTACGTCCACGTGGCCTATGCCTCACTCCTACCAGGTGTTCCAGCACAGACAGCTCCCGCTCACGGATTGCCATGCCTTGGTCAAGGATACCGACCATTTCACCGAGTCGCCTATCCAGAACATTAGCAATGCCTGGATGTTGTCATTTAGGGTGTGGATAGCAGCCCTCTGCAGCCTCTGCCCTTCTCTGTTCTGCTGTTCAGCACATGCCTGAGCTGCCATTACAGTCTGGAACATGCGTCTGGTGATACCAGCTGCTGCGCTCTGTCCTGCAGGTGCATGTCTGCCAGAGGTCCTCCTACGAGTAGCACCGGCCACATGCCTGTGTGGCACATCTGCAGTCATTACACTGACACCATGGTGTGCAGACACACCTTCTGTAACCACCACATGTTCCTGTCCCACACCAACAGATGCTGACTGTCCTTCCTCTATGGCCACCGGTGATGTGGTATGTGTTGGCAGCAGAACTGTGTGCGGGGAAGAGGGCGACATAGCTGGGATGGTAACCATTGGCACAGATTCAGCCCCTGACAACCCTGCCTGTACCTCATGCATATGTTCATCACCGCTAGTATCTGTGGGGACACTAACATCAGATGGACCGCAGGAGGGTAACGCACCTACATCACCTGTGAATGCAAAGAAATACTGTAAAGTACAATAGACACAGACACACACACAGACACACACACACACACACACACACACACACACACACACACACACACACAGACACACAGACACACACACACACACACACACACACACACACAGACACACACACACACACACACACACACACACACACACACACACACACACACAGACACACACACACACACAGACACACACACACAGACACACACACACACAGACACACACACAGACACACCATGCATGTGATTTGTCAGATGGCATGCAGCATGCCTGCGATAGAGCAGAGGGCATGCAGCTCAGGCATTAATAGTGTTAGTAAGCATACCTCCCTGGGATGCACACTACAGCAAGCAGGTGTCATATCAGTAGCCATGCAGGTCACACAATCATGGTAGTATGCATGCATCTCCGTGATACACCATGTCGGCCAGAACAGGATAACAGTACACGTCTGACGTGTCCTTGACATGTAATCTGCTGACATGTGCGTTAACATGCATACATGTTTGACACAATGGTGTCCTGACACATGTACAGCATCATAATGGGCTTCACATTGCAGTGTTGTGTGTATGCCCTACAGATAGAATGCATGTTTATTAAATGTGCATGAGCACGGGAGGGTAGTGTGAGCCATCTACATTGCTATACAGTGTGAAGTACAGACACTGTGCCATTGTATGGCAACATGAGGCATGTATGTTGCTGTAGAATGCATAATGTGTACACATTGCATAGCCATAACTGCAACACAGTCATGATGTTCGACAGATCGTATATGGTAGACTTCAGTGACCCCTCCAGTAGCTGTGCACAGGCTTTTAGGTTGTCCACTGTACCACATCAACTGTATAATCGGTCAACTAGGGCTATAATTGGACCATGTGTGGACAATGTGCAACAGGGTATATACACATCCCATGTACTGTGTGGTTACATGTCTCAGGCCATCCCCCATGGCCATGTGTGCACATGTGGTGGCCATTGTGTGTGATGGGCATCTTTGCCACATGTCTGTGTGGTCCCATATGATATACACCCATACATGTCAGATATGTCACATTCCACAGGTCTATGCAGACAACGGGTTGTATGTTTGGTATGTGGGGTATAGGTTATGTGATAGTGTGACAATATTGCAGACAGGACACTACATGTCTGGGACATGTCTGGTGGCACATCACAGTGTGTGCTCCCAATGCGGGGGCATATGACACAATGGTGACACTTGTGGGCTGCCCATATCACAGCTCACTGTGTGGTACTGTGTGCATACCACACATGTTGTTCCAATGCATACTACATATGCCTCCATTGTAGAACACCTCCACCGTTGTATGCACAGCTGACCACACATGTCACAATGACATGTACTGTGGTTTCAGGTCTGTGTATCATTACGTTTGCATATATTGCACATGGGTGGCGTGTGTGAATGCATGTTGGTGCAACCTGCATATCGTGACTGGAACAAACATCAGGTGTGCAAGTGTTAACTGGCCACATGGCAAATAGATCTACACTGTAACATGCCTGATACTGATGACAGTCTCACCTGCAACGGACCCATGTCTGTGTGGCACGCCAGAGGTACCTGTATAGGGGTGACACACCAGTATGTACATTATCCATGACTGTATGACAGCCACAGGTTGCACTGTGCATGTGCACACATTCACCTGTGTAATAGCATATAGTATGCACATGTGTGCATACACAACGTAGCATACTGTACTATGCAGCATGTGTGTCCACATACCTGGCATATGTTGTTACTTTACATTATGTACAGTGACATATGCAACTACATGGGATATAATAGCCATATGTGCATTACTGACTTACCAGGCAACTCCAGGCTCATTGGTTGGGAGACACCCACCTCCACGATGGCAGCTAGTGTTTCTGGATGCTGTTCCCTGGGTGTCCCCAGACTGGCCAGTAGCTCCTCGGTGTGTGTGAGTGGGTGCTCGGTTGGGGGCCCACCACCTGTTCCACCTTGTTCCCTGGCGATTGCAGTGGCACGCTGTTTTGCATGTCGTATCAGGTCCGTGCAGTGTCTGCGCACCTGCTGGTAGGTGCGATTATGGCCACCCACATTGTTCACCCTCCTGCGTAGATCCTGCCACAGGTCATCCCGCTGCTGGGTATGCTGTGGCACATGGCTGAACAACAAGTCATAGTTGTCATGGAGCAGTGGGATGAGGACATCATACTCCTGGTGGGTGTATGCTGGGAGGCGTGTACGGGGCATTATCTGTAAAACATAATGATGGTGACAGGTCACAGTTTCAGAGATGTACAGAGATACTGCTGCACATACATTTCTATGACATCTACTGCATCTGCACAGTTATCTTTGCAAAGCACCATGACACTGACACGACTGACGTGTTTGTGTCACAAATGTCACACCCATTATGCATTGGATATCATCACCATATATGTGTGTCACCTCATTACAGTGTTCATACTCCATGTAAATGCTGTCTTGCTGTGGGCATGTCTATCTGCCTGCACTTGTGTTCTTACCTATCTGCACATGCCTCGATGTGTCCATGGTACTACTGTTGACCTGGATGCTGTGTATATGTAACATATCAACACAGACACAGCCGGAATGGACTTGAGCAGTGACAATGCACACATACGCATGGACACCTGTACATGCATGTGTTTTGCCATATACATCTACACAGCACTGTACAACTGCTCAACATCCTGACACGGATCGCCTGTATTACACATGTGATAAACATGGGACAATGGATAGTCAGACGACATTCGCAGGGTTGGTCATCAACCATAGCATGTGCGGGCATGGTTTCCACGCTGTTACAGATGGCCATTGTGCCACCGCAAGCTGCATCAGTACCACATTACTGATCCAGTCAGTTGATAGTACATCTACCATGCGGCCATCACATCATGTATGACTGGGATGACATCTGCAGCTTTGATGGACAGGCTTGCATGGTATGGCGGGAGTATGTCACATGTATGGCACAGGGATCTGTCCAGCCTGTGGCGATCCTAGTATTGGAATGGTGGCTGTCCATGACATATGTCATATAGATCAGGATATGGACATGTAGCATGTCCATCATCATGGTGTAGCAAATGTCCTTCTGCAAGGTAGACGGCATGCTGCATAGTGGAGGTGTGGATTGTGAAGGCTGTTCTCGCACATCCATGCATAGCCATTACCCCTTACAGGTGGTATGTGATCCAATATTGGTCACCACAGTGCTGTATATGCCTGGCCAGTGATCTCCGTGCTCATAGATGGCACCCTGACATGACATGGGTACCCCAGAAGACTACCTAAGGGGCCTGGAGACGTCACCATGTCAGGGGTGCACTGCACAGCACCATCCCTTACACAGTGTCCATAATGTTAACCACAGCCGAGGTACAAGTTTATGGGTACAGGGATGTTCACCTAGCGGTGACACTGCTGGTATCATCCATCAGACTGTGCACATATGTGACACACCTCACACACACAGCCCATTCTGTATGTTGTTCACAACACTGACACAGCTAAACTGATAGGTCATGGCCATTCACAGCCTCACATACACAGATGGCTAACATTTGTCTGTGTGGTATGGGCTACAATGTGGGTGGGGTACAACACATTAACCCTGTTTTACTGTATCTGGCACAGATGTGCTGTGCACATGTCACTGTTTCACCTTTTGTAGTTGTGGGTCTGTCAACAGGCCACTGGTGGAACACACCTGTGACATGCAAAGGTATTTGTAATCAGATATCCGTGCTATCTTGTACATCTGTACTGCTAACATCTACAGTGCTAATGGTTCATGGACATGCACACCATAGTCAGCAGGGTTATAGTGCAGTGCCATCCTAAATAACTGTCATCACCTCTTGTGGGTTGCTATTATCCAACACCCTATCTGTATTGTATGGTCATGCTAGGCACTTGTTCGGAACATGTGAGCATGTCATGAGCTACTGATTACTATAGCACCCATTCCACACCACTTCCCACAGGTACACTGGCTGTCCTACACTTCCCAGCTTGCTTAAGGTACGACAGCTGTTGTACACATGTAACGCACATATCCTGTGGGACATGGTTGTATATGCAGGCATGTCCAACTGTCACATACCAGTGCTACTGCCTGTCTATATGAGGGATATGTCGTACATGTGGCAATAGAGCAATTGTGTCATGTACACATTCAATGCTCACTTCCCAACATACGGCACTACAGCCTGTAGGGGATGCACGTCTGCAGCCGTGCTGGGCCATAGCTCTCAGGTGTACCTCATTACGGGGAATGTACCTCATTTGGGGTTCTAAAAGGTGCATGTTCCTCAAGGTTCCACATTGGAAGGGTACGCCACACATTCATTGTTGTACATAGTTTACCTGCTAGCCATGGCTAGATAGATGAGAATTATATTAATTCATTGGAATATCTGTTTTATACATAAGACCAGCCTATTTTAGCCATCATATGCCCTTCCTAGTTGACGCTGTTAGTAAGCCAGTTGTAAGTGTTCCACGTTTCGCCCATTTGTCACACTGTATGAGGGCTAATCTTCCTCATTTTGGGGACAGGAGGATGACAGCTATGGCTGGGGGTAATACTGTCGCTAACCCTGACTGCACCTGACAGTCATTTGGGGATGTGTAACATTCGCAACACACCCCACCCATCACATTGTCTTGCATAATCTACACCACTGGCCACACCTATGAGGACAACCTGTGCAGTACGTCTCCATACTCACTGTAGGCACCAGAGGTAGCCCCCATCATGGAAGACAACATCACCAGCATATAGCCCACAGACTCATGTGTGCCCACCACATACAGCCAATAGTGTGTTATAACATTCACAACACACCAGTCATAGCTGACTCTGTAGGGTGTCACACTGCAGTTCCACGCAGCAGGCTACACAAGGCGTTATTCGCTTACATCTTGCTGTCGGGTAACTGCTTCTGCAACATAACCTATGCACCCATGCCACACCTCACCAGGTATGATATGTCTGTCATTTGCCATGTTAGTGTGACTGCCCTGTGATGCCACTTCACAGACTACGTGTGCAGGGACGTGCAATAGCTCACCAGTCTTATAGCCCTGAGGGTGTGGGTCTAGCCCTGGGGAGCATTTTGCATTTGTCCGGACACAATACCACTGTACAGTGACCAACTGTGTCACTGCAACAGTTGCCTATGCTCCTATTGTCATTCCACAAGCATGTGGTATGTGTCTGCTATGACTGTCCTGGTCAAACGCAATGCTGTGGCACAGATGACTTGCACCTGTCGGCCCTGGGAGTACAGCTCACATGCTAGGTTCTTGCTGCTTCTATACTGCCTGTCCTGCACAGCTTCCAATAACTGTCACCGGCAGGGCGGTAACTGGCATGCGCGACATAGGGTCATGTGACACATTGCTTGCATCTTCCCCTGTGATGCACGCAGGCAAGGCATACCTTATAATACACCACTCCAACATCTCTGCAGTGACTGGGACCTGCCTGTGGGCTCTGCAGAGCACACCTGCAATGACAGATTATAGACGGGCCATACCTTCCAGGCACATACCTGGACCGGCACACCCACAGCTGAGGGGTTCCCATATCCCACTATGTTGTCACACATCCTGGCAAGTTGCTTAGCACAATGCATCAGAGGTGCTCCACGTGCAACTAACTGTGTCCGGGACTGCTATACACATTGTAACAAGCGACAGTCAACATCATATCCCACGGGTAACATACCTTCTATGGTGGTATAGTGGACAGTGGGCCTCAGCTACTACTGATGTGTGACTGACACTACCCCACACTTCACTGGGATAGCCACTCATGTACTGGCACATCCATGAGTCATACCCTCCACTCAGCTGGATCAACACATACACACCACCTCCAGGACCTACATTACCCTTGGCATGGACACTACCACCATGTGACTGATGTTACACACCTGGGGTTATCCCCTCATTGGTGGATTCCGAACATATGCTAATCTACCATGTTAGCCACATCCCAGAAACACACCCATCACAGCATACACAGTACATGTGTACTACTACACCTACTACAGACGTCTGCTGACAGCGGTTGTTGACATCATGACACCCGTGCAGATGGACAATGCACATACAAATGCTGACACATACCCCAGTGCACTTAATTAGCATGTACACAACTGCATGGATCATGCTATTCCACACAGAGCCATGATGGTACACACCAGATAACAGACGCCACTCTGGTGGTCATGTTCCACGGACATATGATGTACAACAACAGGTGTAGGCTTTTGCACAGTGGTGTACATTCCCATGTGTGGGGTGGCTCACTGGTCAGCCGTGGTGGGGCCACAGGATCCCTCATCACATACTCCCAGACTAGCTATGTAAACATGACTGCCACACATTCCAGGGTGTACCACCAGGCATTATGGTGGTATGTCAGTATTCAATGGCAACACCCACATCTGCTGTCACATACAACAGTCACTCAGAAACATTGCAGACCCAGGTATTGTTGGCAACATGCTGGAGGATGGATTAAATGCTGACAGTACACCCTCTCACTCACTACAGGGCCAAAATCCATACATGAACATTGTGGTGTCCCTGTGGTCACACCTACACAGTACTGACCTACACTCTATGTGTCCTGGGACACTGGCCCCATGTCACCTTCCAACGTCCCAGGCTGTGATGTCCACCAACCTCCGAATTACATGTCTCACCACTAGGCCACCATATTCAGTAATAGCCTTGTTTCAGACATTGTAGACCATGAATGGCACACGGCAGCATTTATCACACTACACACAGGTGGCACCGCATTGCATGAGTGGGACTATAGTCCTACACACCTGACTGGACTGTTCTGCGTGGCTATGGGGCACATCATCAGGGATGTCATTCTCAGAGACATTGTTGGTCTCCCGTCCTCTGCTGCCACCCGGGTTGGGCTTGTTAAGGCCAGAGCATGGCCCCTACACATGGTGGACTTCTTTCATACAGTTACCAGGGCAGTTGCTGATGGTACGGGAGTCCACACATCCTACATTGTCCTCTCATTGCCTTTCAGCAGCATTCCCTATTCTGGTATTGACAACATACATATCCACCAGCACATCGTACCCTGTGTCTCATGATGTTATGCTATGTGGCTCATGGACAGGACACACAGTGAGGCCAGCATACCATAGTACCTACTACATGTCAGGTACTTTGGCATACCACGGTCCTCAGTCATAGGGCCCTTCATGTTATGAATATGCTTCCCTGTGGAACAGGCTGGCACAGGGCACTTTCCCTGCCTGGCTTTAGAACCCCTACATACCAAGCGCCATGATTGCTCCACCAGCTGATACTGACTCCAACCATACGGATGTTGCTGTGACAGATACATAATATGACTATCATGGCAGCAAGCTGCATGACACAGGGTGCATGCACATCACCTTTGCATTACACCATTCACCCACTGACTATCACATGGATGGTGGTCCCCTACATACATATCACATTGTACATGTTTGCAGTTCTTCCGAAAAAATATGAATGTAAAATTGATACTTTTAAATTTATACGTAAACTACATTTATGGTATTATTTCAATTGCATTGTAGACAAGAATGTTGAGTATAAACAGTTTGAAATTAATAGTGTAGACAATGATACATTGGAAGTTAGCCAGGACTCTATGGATGACTCGTTTTCTTCATGTGTTAGTGAACTTAATGCTTATTGTACAATAGACATATCAAATATTAATATGAATAAGAAGTTTATGCCACCTTTTGTCCATGAAGGCATTAAGAGTTTTGCGACTATGATAGGTTTTGAAATTGATGAAATTATTAATAGTGTAAATATTTCAAATGTGAATTCTAATTTAACAAAAAAAGAATGGACTGAGTTAATGAAATTTTCCAAACAGAAGGAATTGATAGTAAAGCTTTCAGACAAAGGCAATAAAATTGTCATTATGCACTATACGCAATATTTTAAGATGTGTATGAATTTATTAGCAGATACATCAGTTTACTGTGAGAATTCTGTGACAGAAGTTGCAATAGCCAAAGAAAATTACCTAGAATTAATTAAGAAAGGTCTTAGGCTAGGTTATTGGACTGAAAAGGATGTAGATTACAAGTTGAATATAATGGAATGTAGTCCTGCACAGTTTTACTGTTTACCAAAATTACATAAGGATATGAATAACCCTCCAGGGAGGCCGATTGTGTCGGCAAGAAATTATTTTTTACACAATTTAGGGTTGATTTTACACCAAGTATTACTAAAGGAAGCTATGAAATTACCATCATACATAAAAGATTCTTTTGACTTTCTGAATAAAATAAAAAATATTGTTTGGTGTGAAGATATGTATTGGCTAACACTAGATGTTAGTAGTTTATATACGAACATTAAATATACATATGGTATAGAGGCATTACTTAAGTCAATGGGAGATTATCCACTAACACATTATGTGCTGGAATTAGTTAAATTCTGTCTGGAAAATAATTATTTTAATTTTAATAACAGAACCTATCATCAAATACAAGGTACAGCCATGGGTGCAGCATTTGCACCCATGTATGCTAACATTTTTATGGGTCAAGTGGAATCTGAATGCATTTATACACATTCTTTTATAAAAAAAATATGTTATACACTATTTTAGATTCATAGATGACTTGATTTTTCTGTGTAAAGGAGGTAAAAATGATAGTGAAAATTTTTTACAAGATATACAAAAAAATAGGTTTAATATTAAATTTGATGGAATACAGTGTGGAGTTAACTTTTCCTTTTTAGATGTTAATCTAAAGGGTCTCATAGGAGAATATATAGTCACTGGAATACATAGAAAATTTAATTGTATAAATCAATTCTTGATGGGCACTAGTTGCCATCCGAATCATGTATTAGAAGCTATACCATATAGTGAATTATTAAGGATCTCCAGAATATGTAATAATGAAGAAGAATTTATAAAGGAAGTTAATGATACCACAGAAATGTTTATGACTAGAAAATATGACATGCAAGTGGTACAGAAAAGTAAGGATGAAATATTCCAAAAAAGATATAACAATAGATTTCAGATAAGTGATTTGATGTATAGTAAAGAATATAGAGATACTGAAAATATTTTATGGTGTCTACATATAACATCTGTAGTGAGGATATAAAAAGATGTATATCACATTTTTGGAGATTTCTAAAAAATTTTAAAGAATTAAGTGAGATGACTAATAAAAAATTAATGTTTAGCTATCGAAGAGGGAGGAACATAAAAGACATAGTAGTACATACTAAATTTGAATTACCCATACAGGATGTAGGTAGGACAATAAGAAGTATAGGTACCACATCTTGTGGGAAATGTAAAATTTGTGCTCATGTAGATAGTGTTTTTCCCCATATAAATGGAATAAGCTTCAAACCCACAGGTTCCTTTAGTTGTGTTACAGAACAAGTCATTTATAGTATTAAGTGTGGGTGTAAAACATTTTACATAGGACAGACGAAAAGAATGTTTAAAGTTAGAATCATGGAGCATTTGAGAGATATTAAAAACAATAAGTTAGAGAGCCCTTTGGCTCAACATTTTGTTAAATACCATAATTCTGAAATTACCAGTTTTAGGGTGTCTATTTTAGAACATATTATTAGAAAGGAAGCTAGTGATGAAAGAATAAAACATTTAAAGAAAGAATTCATTTTCATTTTAAAATATCAGACATTAATGCCAAAAGGGTTGAATACTGACTGCTGCTGGAATAGTGGAATATAATCACATTGTTTTTTTAATTGGATTCTTAATTGTTTAATGGATGCTTAATTGTATAATGAGTTAATTTGTGTGTGTATAAATACTGAATGGAAGTGTATTGGTAGTTACTCCTTGAAGGCTTTGCATAGCCGAGGCGCTAGAGAAGAGAAACTACAGAGAATAAACTGATTTGGTGAACTGGCTGTTGTTTTATTCGAATTATGGTGGTATGTCAGTATTCAATGGCAACACCCACATCTGCTGTCACATACAACAGTCACTCAGGAACATTGCAGACCCAGGTATTGTTGGCAACATGCTGGAGGATGGATTAAATGCTGACAGTACACCCTCTCACTCACTACAGGGCCGAAATCCATACATGAACATTGTGGTGTCCCTGTGGTCACACCTACACAGTACTGACCTACCCTCAATGTGTCCTGGGATACTGGCCCCATGTCACCTTCCAACGTCCCAGGCTGTGATGTCCACCAACCTCCGAATTACATGTCTCACCACTAGGCCACCATATTCAGTAATAGCCTTGTTTCAGACATTGTAGACCATGAATGGCACACGGCAGCATTTATCACACTACACACAGATGGCACCGCATTGCATGAGTGGGACTATAGTCCTACATACCTGACTGGACTGTTCTGCATGGCATTGGGGCACATCATCAGGGACGTCATTCTCAGAGACATTGTTGGTCTCCCATCCTCTGCTGCCACCCGGGTTGGGCTTGTTAAGGCCAGAGCATGGCCCCTACACATGGTGGACTTCTTTCATACAGTTACCAGGGCAGTTGCTGATGGTACGGGAGTCCACACATCCTACATTGCCCTCTCATTGCCTTTCAGCAGCATTCCCTATTCTGGTATTGACAACATACACATCCACCTGCACATCGTACCCTGTGTCTCATGATGTTATGCTATGTGGCTCATGGACAGGACACACAGTGAGGCCAGCATACCATAGTACCTACTACATGTCAGGTACTTTGGCATACCACGGTCCTCAGTCATAGGGCCCTTCATGTTATGTATATGCTTCCCTGTGGAACAGGCTGGCACAGGGCACTTTCCCTGTCTGGCTTTAGAACCCCTACATACCAAGTGCCATGATTGCTCCACCAGCTGATACTGACTCCAACCATACGGATGTCGCTGTGACAGATACATAATATGACTATCATGGCAGCAAGCTGCATGACACAAGGTGCATGCACATCACCTTTGCATTACACCATTCACCCACTGACTATCACATGGATGGTGGTCCCCTACATACATATCACATTGTACATGTTTGCAGTACACACATATGTCGCACCCACTCCTGTGGTTACCGTATTGCCACTGTGGCGTGGATATCCCCCTACGTCACCACACCTATCTGTACTGGGTGTGTAACTGGTACATAGGCACCCATTGTACCTCTGAACACATGACATCTACACACATTCAAGGGTACACCACCCCATTTAGGGTGTACCTTACACAACAGCTACAGCTTTACATGCCACAACATTAACACACCATGATGTTTACTGAGCTCTGACAGTGTCGATTTGCGGATGCACTACGGACACCACATCTGTGCACATTTGCATACTACATACTCAGAGGTGACCTCTGCTGATCAGACAGGACCCATGTCCACAACATTATTGATGGATATACTCCTCATATGCAACATAAGCAGAGGCCACTGTGAGCAACATGCTCATGGATATGTGCACACACGCCACAATGAGTGGGATGTGCTTCTGGGTTACATTCCCAGACCGGACACTCACCATGCTGTGGAACATAAGTCCTCAGTACATCACGCAGGGACACTCAGTAGCACTGTTCATGTGATACCTCCCATGGTGGTTGGGAGACGCATGTAGGCCTGGGATCACTGCAGTGGCTGTATTGTGCAATGGTGCAGGTGATGCCTGACTCTGCTCCTCACAGGGCACTACTCTGGAGAGGTGCCACTAGTGTGAACACTGTAGTTGTGCTTACACATGGACTTGACAGACTGCATAGTACCCCACTAAGCACCTGTGCAGCTATTACTTGTCCTTTGTGCATGGTTACTTGGTAGCCCTTCCATTTAGATTAGCTATCATGCTATTACTATGTCCCATACCTACAGGCCATATGTATCCTGTTACTGTACATACTGATAGACGGTACCTGTGGTATGCATGTTATGCCTGTTATGCTGTGTTGAATATCTGTCATATCTACCTATAATACTATACATTACACATATTTCACATAGTATCCCATGATGCAAATCATACTGGCTCAGCGGGACCACCTTACATATGTCACTAACGTTATTTGCCCATACACATGTGTGCTGTGACAGTAGATCAACATATACTATCCCCTGCTATGGCACGTCCTTGTTGGGCATACCCTACCACTGATGGCGGGTTGTATGGCATTGTTCTGTGTAGTGGCCTCATGTAGCATCCCTTCTGTTGTCTGTGCTATGTACCTTGTGTCCCACTGCTGGACGCACAGATTCTACAAGCATTAGTATGCTCAGCAAGACATCACTACATAAATACCTTTCCCCACTTTATGCATTGCGGGCACGTTTAATTAATGCAAACCAGGCTATACATACAGTAAAACTAGTTAATACAGATCATGCTATACATAACCTTACATATCGGGCATTCTACATACCTTGCCGTCATTATGGCGTTTCAATTCTATCTCTCTCACAGTGTTTCCAATGTTTTTTGGTATGAGCATACGGTTTGAATGTCTGGCGAGTCATCCTTATATACGTCGATACCTGAAACATGTGTATTCTTCCCGCCAATTGGTGTTCCTGAGTGACTAATTACTTGCATATCAGCTGTGCAGCTACTCCATTCGCCAATTACGCAGCGACAGTGGGGTATAATTGGATTCTCCACTTGGGCGTTGCCTATTTTCCCTACCTTCCGGGAGACAGTCTGTATTGTGTTTTGTTATGTGTACCTGCAACTGCTATGCATGGAGACAAGCATAGTTTGGATTCACGTCCCCCGTGGATTGTGTGTGACAGGTAGAGTATTTGGTTCAACATGTGGGTGTACCTGTCATCCCGACGTCTGATAACGGAGTATTGCAATCAATACCTGTAACATGGCTGTTTGTTCCATTATACTACTCCTGCAATTTTGCATGTCGCCTTTAATTGTGTCTCCCACATGGTATGTTGAGGGTTCTGCAGATGTAATTGACTGACTGGATGTATGTGCTGCTATTACAGTTTGTATTGCTTTAGTTTCTAGTGTGGGGGATGTCGGTGGTTGTACGTAACATATACGGTTTGTGGGCCTTGCATTCCTACATAATCCGTATATATGTGTGTGGGATCCGTCCCTGATTAGAGAGCTAACAGTTAGTAGTCTTATGTTATGGGATTGTACGTTGGGCCATTGTTAATTGGTTTCTATATCGTCTGCAGGTGAGCTTGCTACTTGTATACCTCCATAATTGCAGCGATATATCAGGGGATATGTGTAGGTGACAGCTATCCCTTGTATTTCTGTCCCAGATATTTGCAGTCATTGTGGCTGTGTTGTTAAAAGAGCCTGTTTGCCATGGGTTGCCACCTTATCATATGGTCATTGTTGGACACTTGCGGGACACAAAGCGGTGTTTACAGGCCAATACGTGGCCACGGTCAGTACACAGGTTGCACATACTTTTATCCTCACTACATACCTATTGTTTTGTGACTTTGGATACCTATCATATTGCATGTGACATTTAAGTTTCTTACATACAGGCATGACTATTAAATACGACTGTTACATTATATATGGGACATATTTATATCCTACCATCTTGGACATTTGCCCTTTGTACTGTTTTATGTCAGGACACACCTGCCCAGGGTGGTGATGTCCCTCCTACTGTGGTACATGTAGTTACCGTATGCCTACGTCTAGCTATACCCACACCTACCATACTGGTCTGCCTCTGACTTGGCACCAACATACACATGTTGCGGACACACACACACATTACAGTCACACAGAAATGCACACGGCACCCTCGACGCACACTTACGCAGACCACGGCACTCACAGACTCAGTTGAACACAGTACCTACATGGACCGCGACACTGTCAGCGGTGACTAACCGTTTCTTCATATCATCATACTATTACTCGCGGATGTACTGTTCCGGTACTGTGTTCTATCGGTCTTTCAGCCTCGTGGTTACACATGTCAGTATGTTACACATTCATTGGTTGGCAGTATCCTATTTATTTGTAACTCCATGATGTTATGACTGTTGTTGGTCTATCTATCATATTTGCAGATATCGCTGAATCCATCTATATCACCATATATCCCTCTATTGCCCTTTCTATCTGTATCATATATATGCATATGTGTACATATATATATATATATATATATATATATATATATATATATATATATATATATATATATATATATATCTATATAGATATCTATAAATATATATATATATATATCTATATATATATCTATCTATATATATATATCTATATCGATATCTATCTATATATATATATATATATATATATATATATATATATATATATATATATCTGGTGGGGAACGTGACAGGCACACAGCACCACCATATGCTGTAGGACTCATGTACTGTTCAGGTGTTGGCATTCCGTGTTGCACTGGCTGTTGTGTTTACAATGTTTGAGGGCTGCCTATGTAGGAGTCACACATTGGGCCACCTATACATTACAATCTACAGGTGGCCATGTTTGTGTGCCATCCATTTTACTGTGTGTGCTGGTGGAGAGGTGTCACTCCGTAGGGGCCTACACGGTCAGAGTGTGTGCTATACGTTCCCTCTTTGCCAAGGCGTAGGCATATTGTGCATGCCTCCGTCTGCCTACTGGGCTGGCACAGTGTGTTCATGGTCTGTATCCCTCTGTGCCTGTACTGGCCTTGGCAATTGCAGTGGGCTATGAGTGCCTTCACCATTTTGTCCCTGCTGCAGCTGCTTCCGCAGGATCATATTATGTAGCATGGCACATACTATGAAGATGTGGGCACACGTGCCTGGAGAGTACTGCAAGGCTCCACCAGATGTATCCAAGCACCGGAACCGTGATTTCAGCATCCCGAACACACGCTCTATGATGATTCTGGTTTGTTCGTGTGCCTCATTATGACGTTCTTGCATGGGTGTGTGCATTTCTGATGGGAGTCATCATCCACGGCTCCAGTGCATAGCCAGCATCCCCCACAAGATGGCCATGTGGGATGTCCCTCCTGACAAATACCTGATACAGCTGTGAATCATGCCAGATATGGGAGTCATGGTAGCTTCAAGGGCTGCCAGCACACACATCCATGATAATGCCCTGGGCATTACACACAACCTGGCAGTTGATGGAGTGGAATCCCTTGCGGTTTATGTAGCGCATACCCTGCTCACTGGGTGGTGACTTGATTTGTATGTGCGTGCAGTCTATCGCACCCAGTACCTCCGGGTATTGTGCCACATGGTGGAAGTGACGCATATTGCTGGCCAACTCCTCCTGAGTTCTGGGGAAGTATATTTGCTCATTAGCATGTAGTAACATGGCATCCAGGAACTGGTGTAGTACCCTGGATGCTGATGCCCATGAGATACCCATTATATCTCCAGTTGGCCTTTGAAAGGTACCTGTGGCCAGTATTCACAGGCTTACACATGCCTTCGTGTCCACTGGTATGGGTTCCCCTCTGTTGTTTCTGGTTCTCAGGCGTGGCCGGCACAGCTCCACTATTTGCTGTAAGATGTCCCTGTCCACCCTGTAACGCTCTACTATCTCCAGGTCATGTAGCCCCTGGTAGGTTACCCTTGGTCTGAACACTCTCCTTCTCCTCCGAGGCCTGTGGTTGTTGTCGGCATCATCCTCAACAACACCGTCAGTCTCTGACACATGCTGATGAATCACAGCTATGGCAGCTCCCAACATGTACATTTTAAAAGTTCCCCGTGTGTTTACACCTATGGTGCGGTGTTTGGGAATACACAGGTGTGTGTTGGGTGCTTACACACTTTATACTATTGCGCTGTGAACACCGATGATGTCATAGGGTGTGTATGTACGTTCGTAGCTACAGGTTATGTTATGTGTTTTACTGCTGGGACTACTATTGTGGTGCCTTTGGTGTTGAATTACATTTGCCTGTCGTGGATTACCTCTTGACCTTCCCTTTACATTTCTGCGCGTTGCACCTACCATTTTCTGGCATGCATCCTGCAGCCTACTTTCATTTGTGCTTTCCTGGACCTGGCATATCTTGCGTTATGTGTGCTACTGCCGGTCTGCTGTCGGCTTGCCTCAATCTGCTGTGTCAGGTCTCCTATCTTTGCAATCCAATACCTCCCCTCCTTTCTTTGCATTCACATGCCTCCCCTATCCTGTTTTGCAGGTTTCTGCAAGTGGACTTGTCAGCTGCCGTCGATTGGCCTTCGTGGGTTGTATGGTGTTGATTGCTCATTAGTACTCCATTTACCCTACTTCCGCATTTCCTTCTTTTCTTCCCCTGTCCTTCCTGTTTATGCTATTGTTTGTGGCGTGTGCGTCTGATTACTGGGTTTTGGGCACGTTTCCATCCTCGTACACATGTGCTTTTGGCCACCATGTGTGCTCTCAGCTAAACGATTCCTCCCCACCCTTGTCCTGCAGCTTTGCTTAACAACGGACAGGCCAGATTTGCAATGCTCCAATGTGCTTAGTGCTACGGTGGCACACCCCTCTGCTGATGTCATGTATCTCCTCTGAGCCACTCCTCGGTGTTATACCGCTGCGCCGTATGGTACAACCTTCATCCGGCGGGACATTTGCGATTCAGTATTATCTGCCTCATTTGCATGGCATTGACTGCTAATTCATAGTTACCGCACCGAAAACTATCGCAAGCCCTTAGCAACCCTTGCACCTTGGTTGTGGTGTTCCATGCCTACCATTGTGTATTATGCTGTAAACCTGATTTCTATTACATTGCGATTTTATGACATTTTCATATTATTTCTTTATGTTACAGCTTCCACACACATGCCCTGCGGTTCTGCTGTGCATTACTGTGGACATGACATTAAATGTTGTTATATATGCGTTGTGCATCTTTTCTTATGCCATTGGCTGTGTATTTCGCCATTGGCATATGTTCACGTTGTGATACCTGGGTCTGGCCCTCTTCCATAGCTTCGATGTTATGTTTGGAACAATATAAACCGTGTTTTTTGGTTTACATTTCCGTGGGCTTACGCTATGCCTGCACCACTTCATGAATTGCTATATGCCTTCATTTGCATGGTGCAACACTGCACATGGGGTGATTTGCATACCTACGCCGGGGGCTGCGCAGATGTGGCATACGCCGGTAGTGCACATGGAATTGGGTCATACCTGAATTGCTCGGTGGCCATATTTGGCGTTATAACGCCTACACTAGGCGTGCACCTGGCGCAAGCTTCATGAATCCCGGGGAGTGTCTATCTCAGAAGAAACGGAATGGATGGCCCCTACTCTTAAAAGAATAAAAGAAACAAATCCTTGGACTGATGCTAGAAAGAAGAAGAAACAAAAAATGATTTAAAGATAGCTGTCCCAAAAAAAATAACTCTTACAACTACACCTCTCAAAGTATCAACTGATATGGTACATCACTTGTCATCTGTTTTTATTTTAAAAAAAGGAGGGTTTCTTAAAAAAACTGAGAAACAGTAATGATTTATTCAGAATGTTCAGAGTCAAATAATTCTTCACAAACAAAGGTAGGTCAAGATGGGTTACTATTTACATTATATATAAGCCAAACAAAGCAACATATAATACAAACATAGAAGTTTCTATTCTCATACTTGAACTCAATTAATACTTATCTTTTTCATTTTTCATTGATTTTACTTATAATAATTTAAGTAATTAATTAACTAATTCAACAAGGTACCATTCATCAGTGTTCAGACTCAAATGTAACAAATTAACATCATATATAATAGCAGTAACAGTAGTGTGCTTTGAAAAAAAAATGCTGTCATGGAGACTAATGCCTTCTTCAGTTAAAGTATGATTTAGAAATGTCATGTATATCCTAGTTAAATGATAGTAGCAAGCTCGTAGTACAAATGTCATTGTTATTCTGTCTAAATATAGTCAATATCAATTATGGCAGGTAACACAGCTACGAGTGTTATTTGATCAATCCTGATATGGTGTGCAGGGATGCAGCTGTGTCTGGCAGCTAGTACAAATGCCATTATTATTCTGTCTAAACATAGTTAATATCAATTATGGCAGGTATCATAGCTTTGAGTGCTGTTTGATCAATCCTGATATGGTGTGTGTGGATCAAGCCTGTGTCTGGCAGCTAGTACAAATGTCATTATTATTCTGTCTAAACATAGTTAATATCAATTATGGCAGGTATCACAGCTTCAAGTGCTGTTTTATTATGCCTGACATTGGGGTGTGTGGATGCAGCTGTGTCTGGAAGCTGTTGCATGTTGCCATTTTTGTCTCTGGGAAGCTGTGTGTTGCAGCTTGTGACTGAGGTTTACTGATGCGTGTGTATTAGGAAGAGACATTTGGCATTAGTAACAGTGGAGTGTTTTGAAAAAAAATGCTGTCATGGAGACTAATGCCTTCTTCAGTTAAAGTATGATTTAGAAATGTCATGTATATCCTAGTTAAATAATAGTAGCAAGCTCTTAGTACAAATGAAATCATTATTCTGTCTAAATATAGTTAATATCAATTATGGCAGGTAACACAGCTATGAGTGCTGTTTGATCAACCCTGATATGGTGTGCATGGATCCAGCTGTGTCTGGCAGCTTGTCCAAATGTCATTATTATTCTGTCTAAACATAGTTAATAGAAATTATGGCAGGTATCATAGCTTTGAGTGCTGTTTGATCAATCCTGATATGGTGTGTGTGGATGCAACCTCATCTGACAGCTAGTACAAATGTCATTATTATTCTATCTAAACATAGTTAATATCAATTATGGCAGGTATCACAGCTTCAAGTCCTGTTTTATTAAGCCTGACATGGTGTGTGTGGATGCAGTGTATCTGGAAGCTGTTGTATGTTGCCGTTTTCATCTTTGGGAAGCTGTGGGTTGCGGCTTGTGATCGTGGTTTACTGATGCTTGTGTATTAGGAAGAGACATTTGGCATTTTAGCCTGGATCCAGGGGAAGGGGGTGGATAAAACTGTGATTTTGGATATTTTGGAAGAGAATAGTTTGTTTATACATCTGCTGAGTGGGATGTAGGAAGGCTGGAAGAATGTGTTATCTCTTGTTGTAGTGGCTTGTTGGGATTTTTTTTTTTTATCTGTTTGCTCTCTGATCTTTTCCTGGCTGCTGCCTCACTAAAAGGGACGGAATTTAGGCTTGAAGTTGCAGTGAAGTGAAGGTTTGCTTCAGGTGCTTTGCCAGCCTCTGGTATGCAATACACAAGCACACTAACAGAAACAGATGCTCTCAGGTTGCTATAGTAACAGAGACAGAGTGATGATAATGCTTAAAGGCTCTGAGGACCCTCCAAGATGATTCTCAGCAATGAAATTTTTGGTTTAAAAAAAAAAAAAATATATATATATATATATATATATATATATATGAAATAAAAGGGCTATTTTAAACCACATGTATACATATTGATGGTCTCCCAACACTTCGTTTAGCTCATAAAGTTGATTCTTGATAAAAAAAATAATAAGTGCAATTTTATATTTAAAATGTATCTTGGTCCAAACACATTAAGGACTTCCAAAAGAGTGGAAGTCTGAGTTATTGTGAAAGACTATGAGCACTTAATCTTGTGCAGTACCCTTTGCAGTGGTCTGGGAGGAGAGCTTGCTTGGACGTGTTTGGCATATGGGAATAGCTAATTCTAGGGGTGTTTGGGGGTGCCAGGAAGTGCTAGAGAGTCATCAGATTTCCTTTGTGGAAATATCTGAGAGAATGGAAGGTGTGTTGAATGGGTCACTGGCAGAGTGGTCACTGCATGGAACAGGCTGGTAAAATGGAACAGGGCAAATATTGGTTTGGATATTTTAAGAACAGCCTAGAAACACACCACATGAACTAGTAAATGGTATTCTGGCACAACTGGATGGGCATTGCTGCCTGTGCTTGAAGTACTGATATGTGTGTATGTAAAGATGGAAATATACTTATAACAAATAAGAAACTAGAAGGGTCTCATAATTTAAAGTCTATGGACTGTATACACATGGTTGGAAGGAGCTAATAATAAGAATAAGCATTACAGCTTGTGGTCTGTCAAATAAATAAGCAACAGCCAAAAAAATAAAAAACACACAATAGTTATGTAATGTATGATTTTAGTAAATCTAGACATAAAATATATAATCGTCATATAAGATTAATCAGTCTGCTGAATTTCGATATTCAAGACAGCTTTTAATATCATGGGCTTGTGTATCATAACACTACTGTCTTAACATGTCATAAATGACATACACTACATTGAACATCAAGGGGAAGCATGATGATTTTTTTTTCTATAAGTAAATCTGCATAACAAGTCATGTAATTGCTTTAACTTGAGTCGTAGTTTTTGTAACCCATCTTGACCATATATAATACTTAAGCAGTTACCAAGGTAACTAATGCTTTATATATGACATCAAACTGACAAAGTTGTTCAAAAGAAACACTAGAAGCCTGAACTTGAAATGCCACAGAATTAAACAATCATTCTGAACAAATATTACTAAATTGACAATAGACAGTTTAATAACATGGGCTTGTGTATAATAACACTTCTGTTTTAACTTGTCATAGATGACATACATTATATTGAACATCAACAGCATGATGATTTTCTCATATAAGTAAATGTGCATAACAAGTCATATAATTGCTTTAACTTGAATTATGGTTTTGTAACCCATCTTGACCATACATAATACTTAAGCTGTTACCAAGTAACTAATGTTTTATACATGACATCAAACTGATATAGTTGTTCAAGGGAAACAATAGAAGCCTGAACTAGAAAAGTCACAGAATGTAACAATCACATTCTGAACAAATAGCATTAAACTGATAATAATCACTCAGTTTAACCTTTGCTGATTATACAAAATAGAATGTTGCCATTTAAATATAATAAATATGGAAAGGGAATTTGTAATCATTAATCGCAATAAGTGAATTTTTTTGTTTTTAACTTATTTTATAATAAGAAATAACAGATATGAAAATCCTGTGTAGGAAATGGGAAGAGGGATGCACTGATAATTAAAATGCACTAACTTTCATCAATGTTCACATAAAACAAACCTGATGCTTTAAGTAAGTTAGCAACAAAAAAGTGATTACTAAATGCTGGCAAACAATGAAATATAACTTCTGATATATCCAGTAAAATACATTGTATTATAAACATTAGGTATAAATATTATTACCATCTATTTATATTAAGTAATACATTTTGAAATACTTCATCAATAAGGGTGAATATGTTAAATAGCTGTGTGCTATAATCTTTTACTGAGGTTTTATATATGATGCATCCTACTTTACTATGATTGAATTGCTTGTCATCTATCTTTCATGTAAATATTAATTGCTTGGACAATAAGTAAACATTTATATCGTAGTAGAATTTTGTCTAACCTACAATAGTACTATATCTGTTCAAAATAATATAAATATTGCTTTTTCCTATTGCAAATATTCTCCATATGATAATTCAGTTTATAGACCTCAGATGTTCTGGATTGTCAACGTATGAGTGATAATCTGATGGACTTAGGTTTATCCATAAGATTGGGAATGATTTTCATTTCATGGCTAGTGCGCATCTTAGTTTTGTTAACATTTATTAATTTAAATTTGTTATTTCACAAAAACATTTTTATTATGGCTGACCAAAACATTACTTTATTGGTAAACACTCAAAGTATAAAACTGACAATTTCCTTTAAAGGCTCAAACATATACTTTATAGTTATCAGAGGAAAATGTTTAATTGTCACAATAAAACAAAAAATACATAGTCTAAATAACCTAAGATGGATTTAACTTTATTATCTTTAAATACCAATGGCTTAAACAATCCTAGCAAGAGACCAAATCTACCGAAATATTTAAAACTGAACAAAGCACAAATTGCTTTCCTTTAAGAAACTCATTTCAAAACAAATGACAATTACAAATGGAATCATAAGGAATATATGATATTGGAGCAATCCACTTATAAGACAAAGACAAAAGGGGTAACGGTTTTATGGAAAACAAATGTGAGTAACCCAGAAATCATTTATAAGTATGAAGATAAAGAAGGCCTTATGGCATTAGTAATAGGCAAATATAATAACAGAATGTGGACCCTAGCCAATCTGTATTTGTTCCCAGGCATTGGAACAGGAAAGGTTAAAAACACTTGGATTTAATTTCCAATAATTATAAAGGCAACTTAATATTAGAAGGAGATTTTAACTGTGTATCGGATATTTCTGAAACTACAAATAAAAAAAACGCTGCATACATCTTCTGTATCAAAAGCTTTAAACAAGTGGGTAGAATCATTTCATCTTACAGATACTTTCAAATTTAGAAAAGATAAATCTTTGTTGTTTTTCCATCAAGATCACAGATTTGGTACCCAAACTAGAATTGATAAAATATTTGCTGCTCATGACTTACACTCTAAAATCATTAATTTCTCAAACACTCCCTGCCCCTTTTCAGATCACAGTTCATTGATACTAAAACTTCAAAATGGGTACAAACCATTAATCTTTAACTCCAGAATTCTAGCATATATAACTAAAATTAAAGAGTTCAAACACTGGTTATTATCCAAATTACAGCTCTTCTTAGATATTAATTACACCACAGAGATAAATAAAATAATGATATGGGACTTATTAAAAGCTTACATATATGGTAAAACCCTAACTTGGTATAAAAAATCAGAGAATGGGATTCTGAATGATCAGATCTACAATCCAAACTTTTGTCAGTAAATGCTGAAAAAAATCAAAATCATTTGGAGATGAAAAAGAAAGTATTAGTATTAAACAATAAATACAACAAAATTCTAACACATAAAACTAGTTTAGCTTTAGAAAAACTAAAAATTAATACTTTAGCCACTTGTCCCAAATATCTACATAATTTATCCACAAGAATCAAAATACAATCAAAAGCTAATAACATTAAAAGTATCTTCCATGAAAAGAAAGGAAAAAATGTCTCGGATATAGGTGACATTCTTGATGCCTATAGAAATCACTATATGGAACATTTTCATAAAGAAAATATACATATTGATCAATTAAATCTAGATGAAAAATGTTCTAATATTAAAAAAAAAAAACAGAAAAATTAAAACTAGATTTGCAAGCACCCATATCCTACAAATAAATTACAGATACAATAAAAGAGGGTAAAAATAATAAAGCTCCAGGTATAGATGGCATAATTATGGAAATATATAAACTTTTTCCGTCAAAGATACTATCCCTCTTCCATAAAACTCTATTAGAAATTCAGTCACAAGCTTTAATACCACCCTCTTGGAGATATTCCTTGATCACAGCAATCCTAAAGGAAAACAAATCCCCAAACCTCTGTATCTCATATTGACCTATATCATTATTAAATAATGACTATAGGATATTTATGACAATATTAAATGACAGAATGAAAATACCGCAATCCAAAACAAGTAATAATGATCAAACTGGATTTATATATCATAGACTCACACATGACAATATTAAAAGGATAATTTCTCTTTTCGGTTATGTTAATAAAGAAAATAAAGGAACACTCATAATTGGCTTAGCTAAATAAAAAGCCTTTGATTCCCTAAATTAGGACTATTTATTCAAAATCCTAATGCTATTTGAATTTCCTACATCCCTTATTCTTCTCCTAAAGAACATATATATACAAATAATTTAGCATATGTCAAGTTAGGTCCTTTTACCTCTGAACATATAACAAAAGGCACTAAACAAGGATGTCCCATGTCACCGATTCTATTTGCTCTGGCTATTGAAATATTCAGAGAAAGAACGGTTCTGCCACCAATCCTGCTAAAAACTTGAAACTTGAAAACTTTTAATAAAAATAAAACAATGATAAAATAAAACACACTGGCTCATAAACCGGATAAGCGCTTTCAGTGTAGGGTTGCCACCTTTTCAAATGCCCAAAGTGAGACATTTTAGTACAAACGTCAGGGCAAAACATACCCACAGCCAGTACAAAGATCAGAACTTCACTTTTTGGCCTACATAAAAGCTTATTCTTGTAGCATTTTAGTTGCTTATTATGTCTCATCACATTTAGGTGTTTCAGATACAGAATAACTGTTTTATGCAACTATTACATAAAATATAGGAAATATGTTTGTCCTAAAATCTTAGGACATTTGACATTTTTTTTGTTTTCTTTGCAGGACACAACTACCCAAAAAGGGACTGTCCCTCGCAAAGTGGGACAGGTGGTAACCCTATTTTGGTGTAATACCTTTTTCAAATCCTAAATGTTAGCCAGTAAAACTTCCTGTTAAATACCTTCATTCTCTGGTATTCACTCATTCAAAGATACTTAGCCATAGCAATGTATACACCCTTTCAATTAAGTTATTTAGAGTGCTGAGGAGGTTTTCCTTTTAGTGCAGGTTTTAAAGGAACAAATGCATTCAGACCTGGTGGCTGATCTGAACGCAAGTTCATTATCCACTTCATTTCTTCAATTTCTGTTTGATTTACTAAATCACCTCCTCTTAATGTTTCATGGAGCCTAGTTAGTGTCATAAACTTAAAAGAATGGCTACCATTTGCACTAATATGCATATAAAGTGCATTATTAGTAACTTTATTTCTTATGTCGGATAAATGTTTTACAATACGTTCTTTAAACATTTGGTTCATTTTTCCTATGTAGTATGCCTTGCAGTGACTGCAGGTTGCCACATATATGATGTTCTTACTCCGACAATTTGCAGATCCTAAAATTTTATAGTTTTTCTTAGTTAAGGGACGTGTAAAGATATTCGAGTTGTTAATATAAGAGCATGCCTTGCAACTTCCACATCTGAATGTGCCAACTCTCCTACTCATTTGAAAGCTCCTATTTTCGGAGATGGCTTCAGTTTCTGTGTTATAGCATAGCAGTCCTTTTAGATTTTTTTCCTGTTTGTAAAAGAAAAACTGGGTTGATCTCCAACAATTTCTCTAATGTTATTGTCAGATGTTAACACTGGCCAAAATTTGTTAATGGTGTTACGAATAGCAAAACTGTCAGTACTATATGTTAGCTGACATCTCAAGTTAGACAGTGGCTCTTTTTGTTTGGCCTTAATTATTCCTCCTTGGTCTGAAAAATAAGGTCTTGCTGTCTGAGATCGTCATTCCAAAGTAGTTGCTTTATTAGTTTGCATTCCTTTGATTGTAGATCCCCTCTTGGTAAAGTCATTAATGAGTTTAGTTTGCTCTTGCATATAGTCTTTATCCCTCATACAAAGTTTAGATACTCAAGTTAATTGGTTGGTCACTATATTATCAAGGGCATATCTAGGATGCATACTGGTATTGTGTAACAGAGGATTACACCATACAAATTTTCTATACATTCTAGTATTGTTACATCCTGTATCATCTAATATCAACTTAACATCCAAAAATTCTATCTCCAGATTAGAGGAGGTCATTTCAAATTTCAGAAATGAAGTTGTGTTGGTCAAAAAACATACAAATTGCTCTAAAGAAGTTGTCACCTTCCTATAGAAGAAAAATATCAACCATAAATCGATTGTAGAAAATTATATTATTGTTCCATTTGTTATTAACATCCACTTTCCATAACTCTTCCAATCATGCCAGGACCAAATTAGCATAGCTATTTGCACGTGGGGTTCCCATTGCTACTCCCGATTACTACAGATAGTAGATACCACCATATAGAAATACATTATTATATAAAACCAATTCTAGGAAACTGCATATTGGGTGGATATCAACAGTTGTTTCGTGTTTCACACCAAAGTCTCTGATGGCTTCAATTCTCCATTCATTATGTATGGAAGTGAATAAACTGTTCACATCCAAGGTTACTAATAATAAATCCTTAGAGATATTCATCTGTTGTATTTTCTTGTAGAGTCTATTCAAGAATTCAGCTGAGTCCTTAATCACTGCAGATGCATGGGGTAGCAATTTCTTTAACTCCCCTTCTATAAAAATAGAAAGGGGTTCAGTTGTCCATCCTTTTCCCGAAACAATAGGTCACATAGGAGGGTCATGTAGATTCTTATGCATCTTAGGCATTCCATAGATGTTAGGTATAGTAGGATGATGCACTTCAAAACAAAACATCAGACAGCTCTTTACTTCTAGATCTATTCATCAATTTGTTATAAAGAGTATCTTGGACACTTCGTATAGTCTTATTCAGTTCTCTTTTATCAATCCTCTGGTAAGTAGCTATATGTGCTAGCATCTCCTTCATTTTGATATCATAAAATGACATATCCATAACTACAATTGCCCCTCTCTTATCAGCTTGCTTGATCATAATGTCCTGCATATTCTGTAGTTCAAATAATGCTTTCTTCTCATTTAGAGTTAGGTTATGGAAATGTTTACTTCCCTTCTGTTGTCTATATTCGGCCACTTCGTTTTCACATAATCATACAAAGGCATCTACAGTCGGATGACAAACAGGAACAAAAGTACTTGGTTTCCTGTATCCATTACTAGCTTGAGATCCTTCATTACTTGTATTCCCAAAAAGATATTTCAAAGTCACATTTCTTCCAAAATACTTTAAATCTACAGTAAATTCTCCCATGGGGTGAGCGCAAGGAAGGTATAAAACTCATTTCCTTCTCTATTAACTGAGTCTGGTCTCTAGTTAATTCAGTGCTCAATGTATTAAACACAAACATCCTGCAGGCCAGGTCCTTCTCTCTTTCTCTCTAGGCAAGAAATGGAACTCTCTCCCTCCTTCTCTTAAGACTATACTAAACTCAGAATCCTTCAAGACCCAACTTTTCTCATACCTGTCTTCTAAACGGAAATGTTCCTGCTTTCATCCTACGTAAATTCAAGGGATTTTCCCCATTGAGCTTTCTATTCTCCTTGCTCCACGCTACCCTCAAACTATTATTTTCTGTTCTCCTAAAACAAACTTAAGCTAACATTCTCTGATTAAGCAATTTCTCTCCCTTGACTCCAAGTATGTAAATATTGTAAATATCAAGTAACCTCAGATCCTTATATTACAGACAGTTGAAACTTGCTGCTCTGAATGGAAATACCTGTAAACTCTGTTCTCTATTATCTTTAATTGTGTTTATGATGTACATTTTATGCATTTGCATTTCCTGACTGTATGAATTTTATACATGTATTTTACCTTTAACATTATGTAACCTTTATTGTACCGTATTGCTTATGGAGCTTTTCTCCCCAGGCCTCCAGTGAAAATGGACACGTTCTGGTGGACTTCCCCGGTAATCAAACTGAAAATAAAATAAATAAATAAAAGGTACCTCCATTTCTTCCTTTCTCTGCTGTGAGGAAGTGCTTTTCTTGAGGTGTTATTCTGCAACAAAAAAAGAAGCCGTTGGTAAAGTGGTAAATGTATCACTCCATCTTTGGGTTTAGTGGCATTCTGTTTTTCCAGATTCTTGTTATTATTTTGAATAGATCCTTGCTCTGATAGTATTTCTATGCTTTGATTAACATCTTAGGTGAAACCCCATCCTTTGTTTATAGGAAGGCCAGGAACATTAGAAGTTTTGTTGAATTTAAACACAAACCATATGAGAGAAACATTAAAGATGTGAAACTAATTGTACATTTTATATATTTATACAGCAAGGTGATAGTTTTTATTGCCCTTATTTAAAGACAATCATTAAGACCAGTGCAGGCGGTGACTGTAACACTACATAAGTAATTTACAGGGCACAGTGCAATGAATGTGATGCATTCTATGTGGGCAAGACTGTAAATAAACTCAAGTGTAGGATTTCATGTCATCTGTCAGAAATCTGCTCTGGATGTAAAAATAATGCACTAGCCAAACACCTTTCTCTTCATAAAAGACACACAGGTTTTAAGTTTCACATCCTGGATCGCATAGACATAGGTGATCTTGAAGGAGACATCCTGGATATTCTGGAGAAACATGAACTCATGTGGCAATTAAAGCTGAACTCTTTTAGGAAGCCTGGACTAAACTACTACTGTTCAATTAGAAGTGTACTGGAACTTAGAAAATTGCCACATTGTTTACATGGCTAATTTTATTTTATTTTATTTTATTTTATTCTACCATTTGGTTTTAAATATCATTTTACATCAATTGTAATTTAAGTGTATATTTTGGTTTCATCATCATGCATTTTTTCATATTATTTTTTTTCTTTTTCTGGTTCTCTTTTTTCCACTTTATTCAAAATGATGTGTAATAACAATACTAATTATACAATAATATTTTTATAGATAGTTTTTAGGGTTCTTGTACACAGACCTGAAGACATCTAGAAGGACGAAAGTGATCTTTGTTAACAATAGGTTATGAAAACAGAATATGATTTTTACAATTGATTTTTTACATGCAAAGTGTATATGTATATATTTATATATTTTTTTTGATTGTCAAATGGACTAAGGTTGATATATTTCCAGCCATGTAGTATGTTGGCTTGGATAAAATCACAGACTTAATAATCTACTTAATAATCTGGTTAAATAAGAGGTACCACATCATTATAAATTTTATTTAAAGTACATAAGGGTTATGACAGCTACTAAGTAGGGCAGGGCCAGATCGACTATCAGACTGATGGGGGAAGGGATGTGAATTCAACATGTGTACCAATAACACTTTGTTTTACAGCACAATAAACAACTCCCTTGCCTGATAGGTTCATAGGTAGGTACTAGGCTATCTGCCCAAAGGCATTTATATGCCTAGCCGGAATTGTGCTGGCTTTCGCCACCCCCTTAGATTAGTTCTCTGTGCCTCTGTCCAGCAGAGCCATTGAACTGATCCCCGGCATAAACTTTCTATTTCCCATCCACTCGTCAAGGTTTCTCTTGAAGAGTGTTAGCGGGGAGCTCTGCCTAATGTAGATTGGAATCTTGTTCCAGAGCATGGAAAGTCTCTGGGACAAGAATCTATCCCTCCAGCATGTCCTATTTATTGTTGTGGTTAGGTTTAGATCCCTAGAGCATGTGGCTCGAGGGGATATGGCTTTCTTTAGGTGGAGCATGTCCATCAATTCTGGGTTGGACATGGCCTTGTATGTCAGGCATAGATCACCTCTGAGTAGGTGGTATGCAACCGAGTACAGCTGGAGTTTCTTCAAGTCATGCTGCATAGGGCATCTATTTGAGGCCAGTGATCCTCTTCGTGAGGTATTTCTGTGGTCTTTCCAGCTGTTGCAGGTGTCTTGTAAAGTACATCCCAAATGGGGCATTGTACTCTATGATGGGTCTGATGAGTGATGCATAGAGAGGCACAATGACCTCTTTTGATCTGGATGCAAACCCTTTTGTGATTAGGTGGGCCACATAGAAGGATTTTCTAACCACTTTGGCAATGTGATTATCAAAGGAGAGATTACTATCTACCTGGGTCCCCAGATCCCTTATTACATCTTCCATATTTAGGGGGCTACCACCTATGTGGTAGTTTGTGGCTACTTTGTTTTTTCCAAAGGGGATGACTATATACTTTTTGGCATTTAGCTTGAGGCCATGGTTTTGACACCAGGTATCTGTGTCAGTGAGACCCTTTTGGAGGATGTCTGCGTCAGCTGGAGTGTCAATTATAACCCCTAGTTTGCAGTCATCTGCAAACGTGGTCAGCCATAGACCTCCTGTGCTTTCTTGTACCTCTGAGAAGTATATGCCAAACAGGAGGGGTACTAGGACTGAGCTCTGGGGAATGCCACTTGTAACTGGTTTAGAGTCAGATCTAGCTCCTATAACTCTTACCATGTGGGTTCTGTCTGTGAGCCAGTTGGCAACCCATCTTGTGATGCAGGGGCTTATGTTCATGCTGGTGAGCTTGTCTATAATACCAGAATGGGGAATGGTGTTGAAGGCCTTTGCAAGGTATAGGTAGGCTGTATGGACCACCTCATCTATAGCCTTGGCAACTGTCTCAAAGAAGTCCACCAGGTTTAGGAAGCATGTGTGTCACCATACTCTTTTATATATCTGTATAAGGCATTGTTGGCATCTTGGGCCTTAATCCTATATTAACCCACCTGTCTATTGCTACTCCTATATTGTAGTCTTGGATGTATGTCATGTACAGTCTTCTATATTAGGAAAACTGAAAGGCAGTTTAGGAAGTGGATTTATGAACATCTGTATAGGATTAAGGCCCAAGATACCAACAATGCCTTATACAGACATATAAAAGAGTATGGTGACACACATGTCTTCAGATTTGCCATAAGTGATCAGATATTTAGTACACCATGGGGTGGTAATTTCAAAGCGCTTTTAGAAAAAAGAGAAAGTATGTGGCAGATGAGAACCAATTCCACCAAGTTCCCTGGTATTAATGATGTTATTTCTATCAAACCATTATTGCAGTTATTATTATAAGACAAATGTCTTTTATTTTTGATTGTAACTGATATGAAACCAATATATACAATTTTTAAGAACATGAGTTGTTAGTAACATATTAAGTGTCAGCATTCCACACTTTTTATTCACTAATTATATATTTATTACTTATTTATTTGGTTTTATTCCCCTTCTTTGCTATATTGTGCAGTGTGTATTTTGTGTAGTTTCATTTTAAGTAGTTACTAGGCAGAGTTGTCCTTATTGTAGATATATTTATGTTATCATTTTCACAGCTTTCATATATATGTACATATTTTTATAAATATTTTATAGTAGTAGAATTATCAAATAGAATGTATCAAATATTGTTTATTATTGTTTTTTATTTGTTCTTTCTAAGTCTTCTTACTTGATGAGTTTACTATTTTGAGCACATATACCTGATGGGCATTGATTTTATGGAGAAAAATGAATTTTATTGTGAATCTTTATGACAATTTTATATGCTATTTGCACTGGCACTTTAAATGGAAGTGGCTGTAAATACTGTTAATGAATTTGGCGCCAAAAAGTTTTTAAATACGTATAATATGTTGATGTAAGTGGTCTGAAGAAGTCTGCAATTGCAGATGAAAGCGCTTACCACATTTTTCAGTGTATAACTATTAAACAGTTTTTATTCCTTGGTCCGAGTCCTGTTCACCCTTGACTGACATGCTAGCAGAGATGGATTACAGTCTCATAGTTTTGTTTCTGGTGTTGTTTCGTGTGCGTGTTTGGATTTGGTTACATACATGGGATCCCAGATCCCTTACTAGTGAATCAAATTTAAGGGTGTTTTATTGGTGACATAGTTATTCGGGCTAGTAGAATTTCTTGTTATTGAGTTTTAAGCCATGGCTTTGGCATCAAACTTTTGTCTGTATTATATCTTCCTGAAGGGTGTTTTCCACTTGGGGGAATTCAATGACTGCTCCCAGTTTGCAATCATTTATGAACTTGGTCATCCAAAGGCCTTTGAAATTGGCTTTGACATCTGAGAACTAGATGCCAAAGTGGAGTGGGTCCAGCACAGAGCCCTGGGGGGACTCCACTGATGACCAGCATTTTTGTGGAGGTGGCCTCACTGATTCTAACCTTCTGAGTCTTATCAGTGAGCCAGTTAGCTATCCAGTGTGTTGTAAAGGGGTTTATATCTAATTCCATAAGTGTATTGACAATACCCGAATGGGGTATTGTATCAAATGCTTTAGCCAAATTGAGATATACAGTATGTGCCATTTTCCCCTCATCCATGGCCTCAGTGACCTTTTAAAAGAAGTCCACCAGATTCAGTAAGCATGACCTTCCTTTGACATAGCCAAAATCCAGTGTCTGGGGGTCTCCTATGTCCTTCTTGATAATTTCCATGATTATTCTTTGTATGTCATTGCAAATAAGACTAGTCAGACTAATGGGTCTGTAGTTTCCAAGATCTGTTGGAGGTCCTCCCTTATGAAGCTGGATGACTGTCACAGTTCTCCATTCACGTGGCATAAAGCACATTTTAAGACTATAGTTAAATAATAACACCAGGGGTCCTAATAAATCGTATTTTAGGCTATTCAATTGACATACTGTGATGTTACAGGGGCCCACTGAGGCTATATTCTTAGCTTTAGTGAGTGCAGCCACTACATGCTCTCAAGTTGGAAGGTTATGTTTGAGGGTATTTTTGAGGGGATGACTGAGGGTAAAGATGGAACTGAATTTGTCTGCTAACAGGTTTGCTACGTCATGTTCAGCAAATGTGGCACCATTAACCACTAGTTCAGCACACTGGTTTGTGCTGCCCTTGAGAATTCTGACATAGCTGTAGAAGGCCTTACAGTTATCCTTCACCTGGGAGACAGTCATAACCTCAAAGTTGGCTTTGCTTGACCTAATTAGCCCACTTTGTTTCCTATTTACTTTGATGAGAGAGATTCAATTTTTATGGGGATTACACTTCCTGACTTTGGCCATAACTTTTTTCCTTTTGTTGTATATCATGTTTAATTTGGGATGCCACCAGGGTAAGTTTCTTTCTAGGGCCAGTCCTGGGCTTACTTCTGGTAGGTAAAGTGCCCTCTATGCAGCCATTGACATGGTTGTACAGATTTTCTAACAGTAATTCAGCATAGACTGCTGTGTCCTCTGGGTTTGCAGGGGCATTGAATTTTGACAATCCGTTACTTAATAAAATGTAATTTGCCTTGGAATAGTTCCTGTTACTGGATTTAATGAGATTATGGAGTTGATTTTGAAGTAGACAGCATTATGGTTAGACCATACAAGGGAAGATGAGACATGGAGTGGGGGTGGTGCAGTGTTCTTCCAAATTTGTAAGCATGAGCTTTAGTACATTGGAGCTTTTTATGGGTGTATTCACTATTTGGTCAAAGCTGTTTGTATTTACGAAGTCCAGAAAACTCTGTGCCTGTAGATTTGAGTCCATGTAGGATTCATAGTCTATAGAGGGGTAATTAAAGTCTCCCATTAGTAAGGTTTTAGGTTAGATTGTAAGTGTCTCCAGTACATCCAAGTATGCATTGTGAGATTCTTGGAACATGGGGGGTGGCCTATAGATGGCGAGGATATGGTACCGGATTTTGTCTATGGTGATCTGCACATGGAGGTCCTCCAGTGTGTCATTCTGTTTGACCACACTGAAGGTATGCTTGTTATTGATATATATTGATACACTTTCTCCTTTAGCCCTTGTCTGTGCAGCTACTGGTCTAAAAGTGTGGAAAGCACTGAAACCTTGCACTGCTGGGCTACTTTCTGCAGCTTTAAACCATGTCTTGGTAACTGCACAGATAGTTATATTCTTGAGTGTGGGGAGGGCTTGCAGGGAATGTAGTTTTTTTATGTAGGCCCCTGGCACTGAGCAGTGATGCAATGAGGTTCAATTAAGTTGAGTTTGCTTTGTTGATAGGTCTGTCAGTTTGGCATTGCCTAAAAAATGCACTCTGGGGGTGGATAAAGTTTTAGCCAATATTCAAAATCCTAGAGGGAAGAGATGCAGACCATTCCTGGCAAAGCAACATGCTCTGTTAACCATGTCCTCCCAAGCTGACAAATGTTGGATCCCCTTAGAATTACACCAGAAAGACAGTTGTTGAAATCAACAATTTTTTGCTCATATTGTGGCATCATCCTCAGTGATGCTAACATGCTGTTCAATGTTAGGCTCATTCCAGCCTGAGAAACATAGTCTGAAGGCTCCATGATGTTTCTCATCATATAGTCCAGAGAGGTACATCTCAGGTCATTTACACCTACATGGACTATAATGGAGTCATATTGGTGCCAGCGGCATAATGTCTTGAGAACATGCCAGACTTGTCAGATGCTGGCTCCACATCAGGAACTAAGAGTTTTCCTCTCCTTTTCTCCTTCTTCAGCCGGTTTAGAGGGACATCAGTATATCTTACAACTCAATCCCCTATGAAGAGAGTCCTGGGAAGTGTGCTTGCTTGCATTAGGAGCTTAGTGTTTGGGGCTCCACTGAGAATGGCAGTCTGTGTGGTGTTAGATGTTGCTTTTCCGGAGTACCTTTGATCTTGCTGAGGCACAGCTTTGACAATGAGTGATCCAGGCACTCTTTGTTGTTTAGGAAGATTGCTTTTAAGAGCCAAAGCATACATTAGTCTATATGTGTGCTGTGTATTGTGTGAGATGGGTTACTGATATGGGCACAGACAACCTAATCACCTTCTCAATTTCCACAGGTGATTTTCTAAACACAAAGATAACTTCTTTTTCAAATACTTTAATCAGTTTTAGGTTCTTCTTTTCAGCTTTATCAGTCATTACAGACAGCTTTTACTGTGCATATTCTACTTGACCACCAAAATTATCCATCTTATTTTAAATTTCCACTATATGCTGATGAACTGACATAATGGCGAGTTGCTGATAATGCAAAACATCAGACCATCAGTGTTAAACAATTCCAGTCTCCATGATTACATTCCAAAACTGGAAAACAGTAAAGATGTAAAGTGTTTCTGTAGTACAAAACCCACCTGTGACACTTTTTTAAACACTGTCATGGTCTGTCTCATGCAGGAGATGTTTCTTTATGCTCAGTTTTCCCTGGATATCTTGCCTTTTATTTTGTTCATGGAGCTTTATGGACATCTTTCTGTAAGTAACTTATTTAACTAAATTAGAACAGTATCTAAAAACTACCCCTGATTTTTCCTCCAATTATATTGCCAGAGAATGGCAGTCTGTGTGGTGTTAGATGTTGCTTTTCCGGAGTACCTTTGATCTTGCTGAGGCACAGCTTTGACAATGAGTGATCCAGGCACTCTTTGTTGTTTAGGAAGATTGCTTTTAAGAGCCTCAGCATACATTAGTCTATATGTGTGCTGTGTATTGTGTGAGATGGGTTACTGATATGGACACAGACAACCTAATCACCTTCTCAATTTCCACAGGTGATTTTCTAAACACAAAGATAACTTCTTTTTCAAATACTTTAATCAGTTTTAGGTTCTTCTTTTCAGCTTTATCAGTCATTACAGACAGCTTTTACTGTGCATATTCTACTTGACCACCAAAATTATCCATCTTATTTTAAATTTCCACTATATGCTGATGAACTGACATAATGGCGAGTTGCTGATAATGCAAAACATCAGACCATCAGTGTTAAACAATTCCAGTCTCCATGATTACATTCCAAAACTGGAAAACAGTAAAGATGTAAAGTGTTTCTGTAGTACAAAACCCACCTGTGACACTTTTTTAAACACTGTCATGGTCTGTCTCATGCAGGAGATGTTTCTTTATGCTCAGTTTTCCCTGGATATCTTGCCTTTTATTTTGTTCATGGAGCTTTATGGACATCTTTCTGTAAGTAACTTATTTAACTAAATTAAAACAGAATCTAAAAACTACCCCTGATTTTTCCTCCAATTATATTTACTTGCTATGTAGCAGCATTTGCTAATTGCTCTAATGTCTTTTAAAGCCAGTAAAACACTTTGTGTTTTTATTTTTTTATTTATATTTTGTTTTTCTAACTGGTAGCACATGGGTTATAATCATATCTTAAAGATTCTAACTAACTATTATGTGTTCTCAACTTGGATGCCAAGATTTGCCTCTCTACATTTGCTCTTGAGGTGAATTTCTTGGCATCCCTGTTGAGAGCACATAATAACATAGTTATCATCAGAGACCCGGTTATAACCCTCTGTGTCACAACAAAGATGATTCACCTTGTCAAAGGTTAAAAAAAGAGGTAATCATCAGGTCTAACAACCCACATATCTCGCAACTGTCCAGATTTTTGCAGAATGTCCAGATTTTGTTCTTATATTTTTAGTCTGTTCCTCATAAAATTTGTGGTTTTCTGACAAATCATTGAGTATCGAAGTCACTAAATAATGACATGGGTTTCAGACTTCATATCCTTCAGAAAATGCATGCTGGGGAGTGGCCAAGATGTGCTCTAGATAACAGCAGGTTCTTTTCAGCTCTGTCATTTCAATTTATTTATGACAGGATTTTTTGTTAAAACTCTATCCTAAGAAGATATTTTTGCACTAACAGATTCTACTAATCATATTCTAGGATAGTATCTAAAAATATCTTTGAATTTTTTTATTTTTGCCTGTCAAAATTACATTTGATAATTTTTCTCATCACTGGACATCAGAATACTTGTCTTTTCGGCTTTTCCTGGTTAGGGGTCGCCACAGCAGAACTCTGGTCCGCTAATGATTGGCAGTAGATTGTTTTATGGTGCCAAGTTGCCAGCCCGATGCCCAACCTGCAGCGAAGGCACACCCATTCGCTCATGTCTTTCGGAGGCCACTCGACCATGGGGAGGACATGCAAACTCCACACAGAAGACACTCCAGCTGAGAATCGAACAGGAGAAGCTCTTGCTGTGAGGCAACAATGCTACATCAGAATGAGCTTTTCTAAAGCTAACCATCAGGAGACTGCATTCAAAAAGGAATTTCCAATATCCAGGAGTTGTCAGGGAAAATTGACAGGATGGACTTAAAACTGGATAACTTTTTAAAGGATTGCTCAAAACAGATGGAAATTATTCGTGAGGACCTACATCAACAAAAAACATAAACTACTGGAATCAAACATGCTTTAAATGATATGGATGGCAGATTACAGGAAGGAAAAAATAAAATAGAATTCTTACTAATACAGAATACTTTACTTCAGTCAAAAGTTGATGTCTTAGAAAATAGGTCACATAGAAACAATATCAGAATCTTTGGTTTGCCTGACAACATTGAAGGTAACAATTTGGTAAACTTTCTGACTAAATGGCTGCATGAAGTACTTGATCTTCCTGAAGCTTTATCTTATGGCATCGAAAGAGCTCACAGATCATTAGTATCTTCTAAAACTAATAAGAACAACTCAACTAAATTTGTGATAGTAAGATTCTTTTCATCTCATGATAAAGGAATGATCCTAAAAACAGCATGGGCTAAGGCTCCCATCAAAATAAAAGTTAACATTATACGCTTTGATAATGACTATTCTTCAATGGTTATAGCTAAAAGAAAACTTTTTTTGCCACATGTTAAAGAATTAAAGAAAAGCCAAATAAAAACTCATTTGTTGTTCCCAGCCAGACTAAAAATATTCCTGCAAGATGGTCCAAAAATTTCTGAAGACATGGATGCTGCTCTTACATTTATTAAGACAAATAACATTTTTGACAAAATCGAAGAAATGGAATTTATTTATATTATTTATTTATTCCAGTTTGATGACCGGGAAGGTCCACTGGGCCTGGGGAGCCCATTTTCAGTGGAGGCCTGGGGAGAAAAGCTCCACAATACAAAGTTTAAGTACATGATTAAATTACAAGAACATTACAAGATTAATTACAAAGAAAATTACATGATTAGTTACAAAGAAAAATTCATGATTAGTTGCAAAGAAAGTTAGGATTACAAGCAACAGGTAGCATTCTAAAGAAAAGAGAAATAAAATATTTACAATTTAGTTCACAGGGCTTAGGGTGGTTACTTTAGTGGAGGCTTGGGGAGAAAAGCTAGACATTAAAGTTTAATTACAGAATACTTACAGTGGAGGCTCGGGGGGAAAGCTCCACAATACAAAGTTTTATTACATGGTTAATAACAAAGGAAGTTAGAGATTGCAAGCAACAAGTACCATTCAAAGGAGTGAGAAAAAGAAATAAGCAGTTTAGGTTCAGGAGTGAAAACAGGCATATAGAATGGGTTAACTCAGCATTGAAAAGATTGGCTGACAATGCTACTTGGAACATTAATAAAAAAAAGAAGTTAAAAAAAAATTAATAGTTATTTTTTTTTTCCTTTAATAGGTTCAGATTTTTATTCTGCTCATTGAGTGACCTAAATGATTTTCACTGATGGTTCCTATATGTGATGTTCAATTTTAGGACACAAATACAGGTGAGCTTTAAAATATGTTGTTATGTTTTTCATACAATACGAAAGTAAGTAAAGGGAGGGAGAGCGAGGAGGGAAAAAAGGATAAAAGAAAAGGGGAATTTATCAAAAAGGAAATGTTTAAGAAATATGTTAGATTGCTTATATTATAAATTTGATTGTTCTATAATGTTTTTTTTTTCTTTCTCCTGCTCTTGGCTTTGCTCTTGACATAGTAACTTATGTTTTTTTATATGCTGAATGGGGGATATTTTTAAAATATATGACAAACTGATTATTACCTTTTCATGATTACTTTACATATAGTTTCTGTATCTGGCTCAATTATCAATGCCTCTTATAAAATATGTGAGGGAAATGTTTAAAATAGTTGTCAAACTCATCGTACTTTAAACATGATCATTTTTAATATTGTTCCTGCATTGGTTATAATATTCCATGTTCCTCATAACTGGGTGGGTGGATGTTTAAAATATCTGTATTTGTTAAATATGATCTCTTTATTACAATGTTTCCACATTTGGTATAACAATTAATATTTTGTGTGGACTAAAAGACTATGAGTTTTGATTGCTCATATAAATGACAGTCAAATACCATGGTTTTGCAGCTTAGAAGTCCTTGGCTTTCCTTGACTATTGATATACAGCACAAGATGTATTCAGATATAAAATGGATGAAATACCTGCCTTTTCTCGCTGAAATTGTTTGGTTTCTTCTTTTCTTCATTTTGAGCTCACAAAAAGCTTAAATCAAGCTATTTGGATGCTGGGCAGTCTCCACTGACTTCATTTCCATGCGATCAATCACTTTGTATCTCATGAACTTTGAACTGACATTGTTTCCACAGCAAGGAATGTAACACCGATGCTAAAAGCTGCAAAAGGATGTTTAGACTAGAGCGACTCTTTCAATAAATGTAAAACTTAGTTCTTTCTTATTTTTTATTCATTTATAGGTTCATAGGTGGGTACTAGGCTATCTGCCTGAAGGCATTTATAAGCCTAGCCAGAATGTGTTGGCTTTCGCCACCCCCTTACATTAGTTTCCTGTGCCTCTGTCCAGCAGAGCCACTGAAGTGATCCCTGAGGTAAACTTTCTATTTCCCATCCACTTGTCAAGGTTTCTTTTGAAGAGTGTTAGTGAGGATAATGTAGATTGGGATCTTGTTCCAAAGGATGGGAAGTCCCTGGGACAGGAATATATCCCTCCAGCACATCCTATTTATTGCTGTGGTGAGGTTTAGATCCCTAGAGCATGTGGCTCGAGGGGATAAGGTTTTCTTTAGGTGGAGCATGTCCATCAATTCTGGGTTGGAAATGGCCTTGTATGTCAGGCAGAGATCACCTCTGAGTAAACGGTATGCAAACTTGTACAACTGGAGTTTCTTCAGTCGAGCTGCATAGGGCATCTGTTTGAGGCCATTGATCCTCTTGGTGAGGTACTTCTGTGGTCTTTCCAGCTGTTGCAGGTGTCTTGTAAGGTACATCCCAAATGGGGCATTGTATTCTATGATGGGTCTGATGACTTATGAGTAGAGGGGCACAATGACCTCTTTTGATCTGAATGCAAACCCTTTTGTGATTAGGTGGGCCATGTAGTAGGATTTTCTAACCACTTTGACAATGTGATTATCAAAGGTGAGATTGCTATCTACTTGGGTACCCAGATCCCTTATTATGTCTTCCGTATTTAGGGGACTACCACCTATGTGGTATTTTGTGGGTACTTTGTTTTTAACAAAGGGGATGACTATGCACTTTTTGGCATTTAGCTTGAAGCCATGATTTTAACACCAGGTATCCATCTCAGTGAGACCCTTTTGGAGGACGTCTGTGTCAGCCACAGAGTCAATTATAGCCCCTAGTTTGCATTCATCTGTAAACTTGGTCAGCCATATTACTCCTGTGCTTGCCTGTACCTCTGAAAAGTATATGCCGAACAGGAGGGGTCTTAAGACTAAGCCCTGGGGAATGCCACTTGTAACTGGTTTAGAGTCAGAACTAGCTCCCGCAAATCTCTCACCATGTGGGTTCTGTCCATGAGCCAGTTGGCAACCTATCTTGTGATGTAGGGGTTTATGTTCAGGCTGGTGAACTTGTCTATAATACCAGAATGGGGAATGGTGTCAAAGGCCTTAGTGAGGTCTAGGTAGGCTGTGTGTACCACCTTTCCCTCGTCTATAGCCTTGGTAACTGTCTCAAAGAAGTCCACCAGGTTTAGGAGGCATGATTTGCCCTTAACAAAGCCAAACTGGGTAGGATCCAGTGTTTGGAGGTTCCCAATGTCTCTGTTAATGAGTTCCAAGATGATGCACTCCTTAGCCTTGCAGACCAAGCTAGTCGGGCTTATAGGGCAATAGTTCCCGGGGTCTGTTGTGGCTCCACCTTTGTGGAGCGGAATAACCATTGCTGTGCACCACTCGATGGGTATGTAGCCTGTGGAGAGGCTGAGTTTGAACAGTGTGTTTAGGTGAGGGGTTAGTTCGTCTTTGAGCTTGTTTAAGATGCAGTCTGGGACACCGTCTGGTCCCATTGATGCTGTGTTTTTGGCTTTGGAGAAGGCTATTTTAACCTGAGTGTCTGTGATTTCAGGGACTCTACATTCTTCTGGTATGGTTATGGGTCATTTTGGGGGTGAGATGGGGGTGAAGTTTGCGCTGAACCTGTCTGCCAGGATGTTGGCAATATTGGTCGGTTCAGTGTATTTTGTGCCATTCTGCACTAACTCTGAGCAGATCTGAGCATTGCCACTTAGATTCTTGACATAGCTAAAGAATGCCTTGTGGTTATCTTGGGAGTCCTTGGCAATTTTTCTTTCAAAGTTCACCTTGGATGATTTTATGAGGGGATCGTAGTTTCTTGCTGATACTAATCAGGGATGTCTTCCCTTCTTGGGATTTTACTCTTTTCTGTATTAGTTTCCTCCTTCTATTGTGTAGCTTGTTTATGGCGGGAGTCCACCAGACTGTTTTCCTTTTCTTGGAGGAGTGAGTCTTGGTTTTGCTTGGGATGGCACAATCCATGCATTCTTGTAGCTATCTTGTAGCCTATCCTAAGAGGCCCTGTGGACATCTCTTAAACACCAGTTTTCCTGAATAGGATCAGACATTCTCCTTAACAAAGACTGTCCTCACAGAATTTTTTGGAAAATTGTACACCTGGGTTCCTGTCCTTCCCTATCCTAAGAGGCCCTGTGGACATCTCTTAAACACCAGTTTTCCTGAATAGGATCAGACATTCTCCTTAACAAAGACTGTCCTCACAGAATTTTTTGGAAAGTATGTCCATTCATTGTACTGCTTAACTTTACTCACCAGGACATATTCTTGCTCCCCTGCCAGGTAAACCAGCAGCCCCCCCCTCACCAGATTGGCCTTTCTTAGTCCCCTCTCCTTCACTCCCTATTTTTGCCCTTGGTACGTATTTTCCTCTCTCTACCCCATCTCTGGTTCCTTGCTCTGTCTGATATTTCTTTCCTAACCTGGCCACTAGGTGGCCCTTCTTACCACAAATCCTACTATCCTATTCTCTGGATATCTCATTGCAAATCCTACTGTCCTTTCCTGTTCCATACTTTATCAGTGCAACTTACTATTTCTCTCTGAGTAACTTCTCTGTCTCACCCAGCTATATCTCATTTACCCCCCACTTACCATACAATCTCCTCAAACTCTCTACTGTTTAGCTCTCCCTTACCTTTATCACCTGTTTCTCTCTTCTTGCCTGATTGTTTTCTGCAACTGGTTGTCCAGTTCTTCCCCGCTCCGTTCGCTACGCTCACTCCGCTCCCCACCCTACCCCCAATTCCCACCCACCCCCAGGGGTCCTACCTTTATACTTACTTAGACACACCCCTAATTACCTAACTTCCTATCTCTACTTCCTGCAACTCTTCTCCTAAAACCACACCCTCACTCTTAAATCTAATCCTTACCACCTCACCCTATTATTTATAGATCACATAATCCTACACTTACTAACCCCTCACTCACTGAAATAATGCCTCCAACCCTTAACTCAATCTTTCCTCTTCTGCTCCTTAACATCCTGTTTTACTGCTACACTCTTACCTCCTATGAGCACCTTAGGCTTAACCAACCTCCTGTATTGCACAAACTTACCACAACTACACTTCCCATACCTGACCAAACTCATATTAATATACTTTCAACCTGTCCCTGCCTTTCCCCCCTCTACCATAAACTACACCATTACAAATTCACAACCTCCAGACGGTTCTTTATAATACCCATCAGATACACTAAAGTCTTTCTAATCCCACAAACACTTTTAGTAATACATGGGGACATCCACCCCAACCCTGGTCCCAATACCCTCCTCAATCCCACCCCTACAAACCAAACTAATAACTATACTAGCTCTCCCCTCACCACTGACTCCCTCTCTATTGCTCACCTAAATATTCGTAGCATTAACAACAAAGTAACACAACTTCATGCATTAATTCACTTCTATGCCTTTGATATCCTCTGCCTCACAGAAACCTGGCTTAAACCCAGTACCAAAGACAACGAATTTACTCCCCCTGGCTACACCACCTTAAGGCAAGATCGTCTTAATAAAAAGGGTGGAGGAGTGGCCCTCCTATACAAATCTGAACTGCAGGTAGCCTTAATTGACTCTTTGCCCCCCTCCCCAGCAAATGCTGAAATACTTTGTACCAAACTCCAACTTAATAAATCCAAGGCTATAAACATAATATGTTCCTACATCCCCCCAGGCAAGAACATCAATACCCTAGAGAATATACTTAGCTGGGCCTCCTGTAACTTTCCCCAAGAAACCATAATCTTAGGTGACTTCAACATTGACTGGAACTCCTGCATATCCCCCACTCCCACCATTCACCTTAATCTCTTTAACTTTCATCAAACCATCAACTCCCCTACTAGGATAAATAAATCCACCCACAAACAAACCATTCTAGACTGGATATTGACCAACAACAATCCCCTCTCCTACAAAACAGGAATACTACCTGACAATATAAGCGACCACCTCCTTACCTTTATCACTAAAGTAAAAATTAACAATCCCAAACCAACCACATATCGTACCAAATACAACAAAACAGAATTCAACCTAGTATCCTTTCAAAATGAACTCAGGGAATATAACTGGTCTACTCTTAAATACCTCCCAATAAATGAAGCAGTAACCCATTTCAACAATTCCTTCCTACAAATTCTAAACCAGCATGCCCCATCCCGCTTAGTTAGAGTCAGTTCCAAAGCGGCCCCATGGCTCTCTAAAACAACTAAACAAACTATGCGAGCTAGAAATAAACTATGGTCTAAATGGAGGTCCACAAAAAACCCAATTGACCATCAAAACTTTAAGTGTCTGAGAAACAAAACAAAGAAGCTTATCTATCTGGACAAGAAAAACTATCACCTTCAATACCAACAAAACCAACACTAAAACCCAAAACAATTTTGGGCAGGAATAAACAAACTACTCCATCCAGGCAATACCAAAACACCTACCCCAGACAGCCTAGCACAAACCCAACCTAACATAATTGCCGACACTTTCAACAATTTCTTCTCTCAAACAGTCACCTCTCTAGCTAATACCATGACCCCCCCCCCCAATCCTCCAAACTACTCTCACTCAAAACAGCACCCATAAGCTAGACTTTAAAACCGTCTCAACAACCTATATACGTAAGCTACTATCTAAACTCAAACCCTGCACCCCTTCAGCAGACAAACTTCCAGCTGAATATCTGCAACTAGCTGCAACAGAAATAGCCTACCCAGTCTCCATCCTAATAAACAGAACTATAACGGAATCCAAAATCCCATCCTGTTGGAAAATCTCCCATATTATTCCCCTCCATAAAGGGGGAAACTCCAATGAACTCTCCAATTTTCGGCCTATTGCCCTTCTATCTCCTCTATCCAAAATAATGGAACGCTGCATTCATCATCAACTTCTACATTATCTCTTAAATAACAAATTGCTTGTAGAATCACAACATGGTTTTAGACCCTACCACAGTACTTCCACTGCCCTTCTCTCCTTCTCTGACTCTATCAATAAAAACCGTAACAACAACCTGCTCTCCTCCGCACTATTCTTGGACCTCTCAAAAGCGTTCGATATGGTCAACCATAAACTTCTCCTCATTACCTTACAATCCCTCTCACTTAACTCACAAGCATTACAGTGGTTTGACTCATACCTGACTAACAGAAAACAAGCAGTCCTCTGGGACAGCCATCTATCCTCCCAACTCCCAGTTACTATTGGCGTCCCACAAGGATCCATCCTAGGTCCACTACTTTTCTCTATTTTCATAAATAACCTGCCCACCTCCCTCCCCACATCCACTTGTATACAGTATGCAGATGATTCCACTATCATCTGCTCTGCTACATCCCCAGCACAACTCCACTCTGCTACCCAATTGGTCTTCTCTGCAGCAGAAAAATGGTTTCAACATATCTGTCTCCTCCTAAATCCCAAAAAAACCAAACTTCTACTTTTTACCCCAACCACTAAATCCACCCCTTTTACTTTTTCAATTGTATCATGTAACGGTACTGTTATCAAACCAGACTATTCCACTAAGCTGCTAGGCATCACCATAGACAATCAGCTAAATTTTGACTATCACATCGACCTAACTATCAAGTCAGTCAATAAAAAGATTGGTGCCCTTTACAGACTTAAGCCCTTTCTCACTGCTACTTCCCGAGTGGCTCTTGCCCAAACCCACCTGATTTCAACATTATTGTATGCCTCACCTACCTTTACCAACTTATCTAAAGCTAATCTTCAAAAGCTTAATACCGCCTACCATAGTATAGCCAGATTTGCCACTGGCTCTGCATTTCATACTCATCACTGTCTTAATTTAAAGAAACTAAACTGGCTTGAACTTCCAGACCTAATACTCCTTCAGCAACTAATCATCACCTTTAAAATTCTACATTACCCCACCAACACACCCATACTAAATAAACTCATCACACCTTACAAAAATCTCACTACACTTAGATCAGCCAACAGGCTACTAGTTACTACTTTGAAATCTCATAATAAATCAGGTGATTCCTTATTTGCAAACACTGTTGGTTCTATTTGGAATAAACTTCCCCTAGAACTGACCTCCCTAAGTTCATGTTATCTTTTCAGAAAACAGATAAAAACTTACCTACTAACTCACTGGTTATGCCCTTGCTCCAACCCTGACTGACCCCAGTAAATTTTTTCACTCTCCCTAGTCCACTCCTTTGTACTTTTGCTCTTCTGTTCTTACTTAAATTGTCTCCACTGACCCATTTTTTTTGTACCATCACACTTTAGTTCTAACAACTATTAGACTCCCCCTCTGACCATGCTGATATCCTGCCTCTTGTTTCTCCATTCTGTCCTCCTTTAATCCTACTACCTCCAGCATTTTACACTATCTTGTCTTTTTCTTTTCTTTTCCCCCCTTTACTTTACTCTTTCTACTATCTCCAATATAACCTTACTCAGTCCACTATATCACCACCTAACAGAATCTGTATCTCTATCAACAGTCTCTTTACTTCATTTTTGCCTTTCCTATACTCCAACTTTATTTTATCTGTTACTCTACTAACCTGCTTATTAGACTCATTAGATAAACCATTTTCAAGCATTCAGCCAATACCTACTTGTTGTCAGGATTACCTACTAGTTAAAATTTTAACATCTGATTATTTTTTATATGATACTGTAGCTTTTCTGCTAAGCCCCTGTCTGAATTTAGATTGTCATCTAATCAGTTTTGTATTAGAAAAATGTATATGCATTATTCTTGCCTTATTATATTAGTTTTATGTGTATAGTTAGTTTATTTAAGTGACTACAAACTCTGTAATGTCTTAGTCTGATAGTGGAGCTTTTCTCCTCGGGCCTCTGCTGAAAATGGACATGTATCCAGCCAGACTAGCCCGGTTAACAAATGTAAAATAAATAAAAAATAAAATAAATAAATAAATTGTAGCTGCCTGTAAAATGCATTAGTAAAGGATTTTGCAGCTTGAACGGTGTTATCTTTCAGCATGGGGGCTTTGAAACTTTCCACCTGGATCTTAAGTAATGTTAAGTTTGCTTTTAAAAAGTTTTTCATGGTGGTTTTCTTGTCTGGGAGTGGGGGTGGAATATGGATATCCAAAGTGATTTGATTATGGTCAGATATAACCAGTGAGGAATTGACCTCTGGTGTGGAACACTGGTCGCCCATGTTGGTGATGACCAGGTCCAATATGTTGTCACCTCTGGTGCGAGTGTTGACCAGTTGAACTAGGGCATTTGAGTTTATAAATTCAAGGAAAAGTTGGCCAAGGGAGTTAGTACTTGAGTAGTTCTCCTAGTTAATGTTTGGGTAATTGAAATCACCCAATATTAGGGTGTTTGGTAGGACCTTTATGTTTCCCAGTGTTTCCAGAAACATGGAATGGGGGTCCTGGGACATGGTGTGTGATCTGTAGCAAGCTACAATTTGAATTGCAGTTTTGCCCATTGTTAATTGCATGTGGATGATCTCTGAAGCATTGTGCTCTGCCACTAACCTGGAGGTGTGGGTATCCTTGATGAATATGGATACGCCCGCGCCTTTTGTATTTCGGTTTGGGTTCTGTGGCCAAAATGTATGGTATGAGTTGTAGCCTGGTAGTGCTGGGGTGCTCTCTGGAGCCTTAAACCAGGTTTCTGTTACTGCACATATATCGATTTTCTCCATACTAAGGAGTGCCTCGAGCGCATGCATTTTGAGGTTTAAACTTCTGGCATTGAGTATTACCCTCAGTTTTTTGTTACTTGTGCAATTTATGGTGGTGGGTTTGTCTTTTGAGCCTTGCCTAAAAAAAGGCACTATGGGGGTGGCAAAAGACTTGGCCAGTATTCGAAAGCCTAAGGGTGACAGGTGCAAGCTGTCTCTAGTGAAGCAGTGTGGCTTGTCGAGCATGTTATCCCAGGTGGACAGACACTGGATCCCCTTTGAATGACATCAGAAACTTAGCCAATTGTTGAAATCGAGAATTTTTTCTTTATACCGTGGTATCATTCTTGGTGAGGGCAGGATGCTACTCAGGTCAGGGTTATACCAGCCTGGACTACATGCTCATAGAGCTCTTCCATGTCTCTTTTCATGTAGTCTAGGGAGGTATGGCTCAGGTCATTCACACCAACGTGGACAATGACAGAGTCATATTTGTACTTGTTCTGGAGTGACCTGAGTGCTTGTGTTATGTGGCAGATCCTGGCACTCGACAGGCAGCTAACAGTAACCTTCTCCTTATAAAGCCTAGTGAGTGGGAAGTCAGTGTGCCTGACTATAGAGTCACCTATTACTAGTATGTTGGGTATGCTATTTTGCCTTAAGGGCTGTGATTGCATGGCACACTGGTTTTGTGAAGTATGTGTTTCATGGTTTGTGTTGGGGGGTGGAGATTGCTTGGATGTTTGCTTTGGAGATCTCTGTTGGTTTTGCAGATTTTTATTTAGAGCCTTTGAGTAGGTTTTCATGTATTTATGTGTGTTTTTAATGGGTCTATGTAAGACTGGTGGTGTGATGCAAGCATTTCCCTTCTCCTCTTGACTGTCTGATCCAGTCTTGGGTTGAGAGAGCTTAGCCTTTAGTTTGGCTGTATAACTGCATCACTCACATGTATTAGTGTTTGGTGGTAGGAGGAGGGGGTTGTCTGTGTACATGAGGCAGTTGTAACATTGCCTCAAAATGGCCAGGTTCACCAGTTGGACCGGGCAGTTCACCTGAAACTGCCCTTTTAACATGCCTGGATAGGTACAGTGAACTGTTTTACTGGATGGCTGGTAAAGTCGAATAGAGAGCCTTGCCTTCTGTACAGTACAGAAGGGTCTAGTACTAGGGTTTATAAGTGCTTGCTATAAGTTCTGAGCAAGTGCCGGGCTGAGAAATGAATGGCTTGAGTGCTTAAGTTGAAAGTTTGTCTAGTTCCAAGGGAAAAATTGAAGAGGAGACTTTGTGGAACCGGGAATAGTTTTACCCTAGCTAACTGGTGCTGCCCGGCACGCAAAACTGGACAAATACAGTATTTATAGCAGGGAAATGAAAGAGATAGAAATTAGCCCAAAATGGCCAATAAACTACTAATTTTTGGGCTAAAACCACTCCTCCAGGGACAGATAGGCTGCCCAAAGCTCCCCTCTCTCACAGGTGAACAGAGAAACTTCCTTCTATCCAAGTAAGATATGGGCAAACACAGAGATTTGTAACACAGCCCTGAATTCAGCACTAACCTGAAAACTGGACTATGCTATCTTAGAAAGGCAGGAAACAAGTATATATATATATATATATATATATATATATATATATATATATATATATATATATATATATATATATATATATATATATATATATATTTTTTTTTTCAGAAAATAAATCAGATACACTCAAAAAAACAGTTTAAAAGAACAGAAAAGGATACTTATTGTTATATATCGCAGATCAGAGTTGTAGTCAATACCCTCAGTAATAAAGTAGGAAGAAACACAAATACAGTAAAAGCAGATGAATAAAGTGTAATTATATATATATATATATATATATATATATATATATATATATATATATATATATATAAAACAATAGAAAACGAACAAACTGATTTAAACAAATTACCCAATTAACCAGAAAAAAGCTCAAAACTGAGCCCTGTTCCAGCAGTCTTCAATCAAACAAGTTCTAACTGCACACTCCTATATCATCATTCTGGAAAGTCACTCTTTTCACAAAGATGTTTTTTTTTAAGGTGTGTTAGTGTCTCTAGAGTCTCACAGATAACGTCTGCTATGAACAGTAAGTAACAAACTGAACACATAAGAAACTAAGGTCTTTGAATTATATTTCAAGCTCCAATTAGATAACCAGAGCTTTTAAAGACTCCTATTAGGCTAGTCTGATTGTATAACACTTGATTGGTATACTTTGTTGAATGCCTGGTCTACAGAAGGCTCTGATTTAATAGATTTTTTTTTCCTTTTCAGTAATGTCATATATGGGTTTGCATACAATGAGCATTTTTGTGTATGCAGGAGGGCTAATGATTCATAGGATGGAAATCTGCAAATATTATATGATGAAGTCTTCCACTGACTATTTTCATTCATATTTCTTGTTTAACTTTGTAGATATGTGATTGTGATTACACCATACAATTTTTTTTTGTATATTAGATTCCACACTTAGTCACTGTACTTAAATGCCTGCATTCATTGATATTTCAATTACATGTTGTTTGATGTGCTGAGTCGTAAAGAAAGAAGTGTAATAGACTGAAACATGTTTTGGAAGCTACATAATGTTCTCTCTTTCTCTCTCTTTCTCAATATAGGTGCTTTGTTTTGAACTATTGAAAGCATTCATGGCTATTGTAAATTAATCAGATTTATATAGCTCAGCTCTTATAGCCTCTCTAATTTTATAAAGCCAAATGGTTTTCCTATTTGACAGAAATTAATAAACAAGATCACTTCACCAGTTGTTATATTATTGTTATAATACGTATGAACTCCATTTAATATTTTTCCTTTAATGCTGACTGGCTTAATCATATGATCTTTCTACTACATTTTAAGTAACAGTATTCTTAAGACACAATATGAGTTATGTGTTCTTATTTAGGGAAGATTGAGATATTTAACCTAATTTCAATCATCCATAAGTTCTTTACAGTTTAAACTTTTATAAAAGATGATGAGAACTTCTTTATTGTTTTCTGTAAAAATATATTCAGAATAATTAGTTATGTTGGCAGTTGCTGAATAGATGTTATTAGATGGGTGGTTCATTTGGGTAGTGAATGCTACAAATTGGGAGTTTTTAACTCCAGGAAGGATGTGGGTAAATTTAAATTTATGTATTTAATTTTTTATTGTTTTATACAATCTTTACAGATGTTCACTGTATTCTTATGCTTAAATGTCATTATAAACTGTATCTCATTTGAGTTATTGTCTCTTATTAGTCGTTATATACCTGATGGATCTTTACATACAATATTTTCAAAAGGAATATTAATGGTCAACATATATCTATTTAATCTAAATAACCATTTATGTTTCTTTTAAAAGCTATCTCTGTTAATATTAAATAATCGTTGCAAGAGGGGAAGTTTACTCAAATATCTAAAATTACATAAATCACATTTAGTTTTTCTACAAGAAACACATTTGATAAAAAAGATATAACTAAACTAAATACTAAATCATATACTGTACTATCAAGCTCAGAACATTCTCAAAAGATAAGAGGAGTAGCTATACTATGGAGTAATGTGATACCTCTTCCTAAGGTAATAGAAGTTTCTGAAAATGATAAGGGAATGTTTTGTTCTGTTACAGTTGAAATGAATATTTACACTCACAAACATTTACTGGATACCAGGAATTGGGATGAGTACAGTCAAACAACATTTAAATCAGATTGTACATTTATCCAAAGGTAACATTATAATAGCAGGGGACTTCAACTGTATACTAAATGACAGTGACACTAATACTACTGGCAGAAGAAGAATTTCATCATTAGCTAAACTCTTGAAAGGTTTTATAGATTCATATAATTTAAAAGATATTTATACTTTTGCTGAACCTAACTCATTATTTTTTACTTTCTATTCTCATAGACATGTACCCATTCTAGAATAGACAAAGTTCTTATTTCCAACGAGTTAACCAATAGTCTAAAACAAATGTCATTTCTTGCCCTTTATCAGACCATAATTCCATAACATTTGAGTTATTAATCAATACAGCATGCAACATCCAAATTAAAAGAGTCCCTGCATACATTACAAAACTAAAGGATTCTAAAGAATTCCTCACTTCAGAAATCCAAAAATGTATTACTTTGAACAGCACTACTGACACCTCTGAAATATACACATGGGACGCATTAAAAGCATACTTATATGGGAAAACTATTACCTGGTACAATAAAAAAAGAAACTTTGGGAGAAAGAATTACAAGACATACAAATTAAATTAGACAACTTAAAGTTTAACAATAGGGGACATAAAGATAAAAAAGAAAGGGAAAAATAAATCATCTCATTAAATGATAAATATTTGGAGATACTAAATCATAAAACTATGATTAATATACAGAAATTTAAATTCATAAACTTTTCAACTAATCCCAAATCCTTAAATATATTAGCTAACAAAACTAAAAGACTTAGTAAGGTCAATCATATTAAGAGATTGTCTCCCCTAAAATAAGAAAGATGGTTTCTGACTTACAAAATATTCTAGTAGAATCTAGAAACTTTTTCATAATATTACTCAAGAATCCCAAATAGTAGATTCAAAAGAGAAAATTAAAGCTTTCATTAAAAGATATACTAAAAATAGATTATCAGAAAAAAGTCATTGACCTTCAAAATCAAATTAGTAAACTAAAACAAAAGAAAGCACCTGGTAATGATGGAATTATTCCTGAAAAATATAAGATTATGCCCAAAAGATGACTAAAGTTACATCATAAAGTCTTTACTATTTCCCAAAAAAACACTATTACCCCACCTTCTTGGAAATATACCTTTATATCTCCAATATTGAAATCTAACAAGGATCCCTCAAAATGTTCTTCTTACAGACCAATTTCACTATTGAACTTAAATGCTTATGTCCATGTATGCAGACTGGTTAAGGATATTTATACCAGCCTTTGTGGACCAAGATGAGACAGGTTTTATTGTAAATAGAAATGCATACAATAATATAAAAATAACTATTACTTTGACTGAATCTGCAAATAATCTAAATAAAAAATTAACATTAGTAAGTCTTGACATACATTTTGCCTTCAATTCTGTTAATTGGGACTATGTATTTATATTAATGGAATATTTAAAATTCCTCTTATCTCGCATCTTTATATAGAAAGTCAAGCTTGTATAAAAATAGGTACTAGTATCTCACAAAAATACCAATAACTAAAGGGACTAAACAAGGATGTCCCTTATCCCCTTTGCTTTTTACTTTAACAATGGAACCTTGGGCTAACTTAATTAGAATTGATCAAGAAATTGAGGGCTTCCAGTTAAGTACTAATGAGACTTTGAAAATGCAACTATTTGCTGATGATGTTCTTATCAATTTGAAGGAAGTAATTATTCCATTTCTGCTGTCTTTAGAACTATGAGATACTTTCAAAAGAAATCTGAATTGATTTTGAACAATAAAATAACAAAAATTCTTCCTATTTATCCAAGTAATTACATATTAGATAATACATTTAAAAAGATATTGGGCACAAGCAGATCAAATAACATATATGGGAATAATACTTACTAAAAACATCACAGATATTATTCAATTAAATTATAATGATAGTCTATCTATCATAAAAAATCATAAAGGTATCTGGAATAAGTTTCTTTTTACTATGGACGAAAAACTCTCTATTATAAAAAATATTTTACTTCCTAAAATACTTTATATTATACAATCAATAATATCTTTATCCCCTCCCAAATCAATAATCAAAAGTTTCAATTCAATAATTTTAAAATTATTATGGTTTCCAAATAAACCAAGAGTAGCATTAACCTACCATATGAGAGACTGGTCTGAAGGGGGTATAGGTTTACCTACTTTGGAATTGTACTCATTTTCACCAGTAATTAAATTTGTAACACTTCTTATAGATACAGAATATACAGCTAAATGGAAAATATTTTCAGAGATATTATCTTGTGATCCATATAATAATTCAAATACCTATAAATTACAAATACTTTGTTTTTTTAAATACTTTTTTTCCACATACAATCACATCACACATAAATCTAACTAAATGATATTCCTTTTAAACAATTTTAGAAATTTTATTTATAGATTTCCAGTGTATAACACATGGTCCTTTTTTCTTTTTCCCATTGCCATTACCCAAGGAGTTTTTTTTTTACCTCAGACTACTCAAAAATCTTGTTATTTAGGGATAAGAATCTAACATATTGGTCTCAGCTGATGGTAAAAGATGAATTGAAATTTTTAGAATATCTGACAGCTGAATTTGAAATAGATAAACATCTATGATTAGAAATACAAGCTTGTAGGCAATTTCTCTTAAATAGATGTGATCTAATATCACCAATAATTAAGAAATCAATTCCTAAACTTCCACATTATCTGATTCTGTCCACACAACATAACTGTCCTATTAAAGGTAAATTATCACACAAATATAAGGTGATTAGAAATAAAACAATTAGCTTCCCTGAAAGTTATTGGAATTATTTCTTTGTTATTAATAACTATCAACCTAATAAATAAGATAGAAAAATTATATTAGACTCAGCTAAAACAACCACTTATTCCATTAAATGAAGATTATTTACATGGAAATTTATGTATAGATCATTTTTAACTCCCTACTTAATTAGTAAATTTAGTAAAAAGGATAATACATGTTGGGGATGTAAAATAGAAGCGAAGGCTGATTGGTCCCATATGTTTTTCAATTGTATGGTCTTAAAAAATTATTGGTAATTCATTAATAATTTTCTTCAATCTTTATACTCAGACAATTTTACACTTTCTGAATCTATGATATTATTTAACACACCTATACCTGAGTGCATTAAGAAAGCTAAGTATTCAGTGCTTTGGTCTATACTAACAGTTGCCAAAAAAGTTATAACAAGAAATTGGAAATCTGATACTTCTCCCTCTTTACTTGAATTTAAAAATCTTACTGAAGTTTGTCATCTCTAACTATTGACCATTAAATCAAGATCCATCAGGAACACGTTTTCATATAATATGTGGAACAACTTACATGATTTATTAGAAAAACAATCTGTCAACTCATTAAATTGTTAATGTATACCAATATTCATATAATGTATATTTGTGGACGTCTTTGTAAATACTTTAGCTATGTTTGTTCAATATATTTTCTTTTTGTTGTTATTTTTTCCCCTTTTTAATTCAACTTGAATACTAGTGAGCATCTTATGTAAATATTTTTTTACATAAAAAAATTAATAAAGTTGTTTAAAAAAAAAAGAAAATACATGCTAACAGAAATCCTGTTATTTTGTGGATGATGTTTTCCTGCTTTGGGCAGGCTCTGTTTCTCTACTACATGAATGTATCAGCTATCTTGAAGATGCCACTACCTTCTTGCAATTCACTATTAGTCACTCTCCATATACTATTGATTTTCTTGATGTCACAATAGCTAAGACCAATGAGTGTCATATCAGTACCAGCATATATAGTAAACCATGTAAAAGAAATAGCCTGCTACATTGATCTAGTATGCACACAAAATAGGTCCTTAACAATGTTGTTAAAGCTCAGTTTATGCAAATATCTAAGCTAAATAATAGTGAGAACCATTTGCAATATGCATTTTAGGACCTGTATAGTGATTTTATAAGTAGAGGTTATTCAAAGCATAATGTTTACAAGACAATAAATAAAGTGTACTGCACTAGGAAAGGCAAAGCTAAACCTTATTTTTCTTTGATGGATGACTCGAATGGTATTCTTGCCCATACATCTGATATACAACATAATGCTACCAGGGTTTCTTTAACCTATTCTAATGATATTCACCTGGTATATGAGGTGGTTGAAAAGAACTGGCCCATTCTGATGACTGATGATGCCTTAAAGCAGACTGTGGGTGTTGAACCCAAATTCTGCTTTAGAAATATAAAAAAATAATTGAAAAGGCAACTTTGCTAAAAATAATGTAAGACTAGTCCAGTGATGTTCGAATGTATTGGTGCATTTTCTTGCAGCTCTTGTAGTACATGTAAATATATCAGTACCTCCTCATACTTTATTCACCCTGACATAGGAGGTTGTTATGCACTGTGGCTTTATGCAGTTTGTAAAAGTACAGATTTAATGTATCTGCCTTCTTGTATTGTGTGGTCATGTTTCTATGTAGGAAAGCCGAATCATTCCTTAAAGGAACATATCCTTGAGCATGTCTATGACATATGTACATATAAGACCACCAATGCATTAGTGAAGCATGTTGATTTATTATATGGTAAGAGACACTCTTTTAAGTTCTTAGTGCTACAGCTCATAACTGATGGTTTCAGAGGGGTAGATTTTGTTAGCAGAAAGGAGTATGCAGAAATCAGATGGATTATTATGCTGTAGGCAGATAAAAGGTTTGGTTTAAATGATGTACCTTTAAATCTGGCATTGAAATCATGTGATCTATTTCACTAATTGTTTTATTGGGAATTGCTGGGGCTTTGTGATTTTAATTAGCATAAATATATGTTTTATTGTTCTTATAGTCCGATGAAGCGCCAGTTGGTGTGAAAGCGCTTATCAAGTTTATTAAGTCTTTTATTTTTGCCTTCAGCTGTGTGTTGGTTAGTCAGTCTGTTTCTTGCTAATTTATTGTTGTTTGTTGGACATACCTAATCCATGTTGCTGATCTTCTTTTAGTTCTTTTAAGAGTTATCATATTACAAGTATGCTAGGACTGACATATTTAAATATCCCAGGCTCACAAGAGAAAAAAGTAAATGATCCAATAAAATTTTAGAAAATTATATATACATGATATATGGATATAGACCGTTAAGATCCTTGACTCTGAAAGAATACTGAGACAGCAAATGATATGGAATTATCACAACTGAAATATGTCTACAATTAATGCAAGACATAAGAAAATCAAAATCCATATACAGAGCTTTTCAGAAGGTATACAAAATGCAAATATGAAATAATGATTTATGTAGACTGCAATCATTTGTTAAAAGGGACAAGGCTGATAATTCCTAATGTAATACAAAAGAGGTGAGTAGAAACTGCACATGGCATCCATTTAAGAATAGTGAATACAAAAACAATTGTTGGAGTAATTTGCTTCCCAGATATGGAGGATATGCTGCAGGATGTTATAGATGATTGCTAACTTTGCCAGAGTAATATACAGTAAAATACAAGTGCTAAAGTTTCAACATCTGAATTACATAATGTGTAGTGTAAGAACACAACTATAGGGTTGTACTGGGTAGTTCACAACTGACACTATTTGTTAGCAGTAATACATGAATACTGTAGATTTCAAGTTGTAGGGCCTCCAATTTCAGCATCATCAATTGTTGTGATTTCTGTCTTAGAAAAGGTATTCTAATTCTTTGCTATACCAGGTACTAATAGATATGACAATAGTCCAAGCTTGCACAACATACATTTTAAACAGTTCAGAGACACTCAAGAAAAACCTGTAAAGATTATTAATGTTAAACAAATGTAAGGGAATAGCAGCTGCCTGTCATATTAAGAGATGACAAGAAGAGACTAGGAATAAATGCATACCATGACATGGGTAATGCAGGCTAGCTTAATTTACAGCTATGAGATCTAGGTCAAAATTCCATTGATTAATAACATAAATAATTTGGTGAGTAAAAGGGGCTTGGAACAAACATGGAAGATTAAAAGAATCATAACCAGATTCCAAAAGACAGTCAGTAGATGGCACTTACAAGAAAGGATAGTTTGTGCTGATAATTTATCTTTGCGCATTCCTGAACCTTACATTGTGAAATACATTAAAGGTCATTCAGTGAATGTAAGCAATGAAAGGCATATCCTGACTAGGCATGATTCCTCTTTGAAACCTTACTTGGAAGACTTTAGAGTTTTATGTTTGTTCTTCCTCACCATCCCTACAAACCTTTAACCCATCTTACTGTCCATTGGCCTATCATTCTCCTATTCCAACAGCTTCTTCTGCAATTATTATCAAGGATGAGAGCTGACCATATGGGATATAATCATATAACCCATGAATGGTGATGGACATTTGCTGGTCCAGTCCTGGACATCCATACAGTAGCATCACATTGGGTTGAGATCACATCATTATTTACATGACTCATGTATACTTCTATGCACAAGTTAATATATGGCTATTGTGAGATTCATAGCTGGAATTGTTTTGAGTTCATCTGCTATATGTTGAATCTCATGCCTGGTGTCATTTAATAGGTTCATAGATTCAATGGAAAGTACTAGACAATCAGTCTGCAAACCATTACAAACCAAGCCAAAACTCCCTATTCCAAGGTTTCCATCAACCTCAAATATCCCTCTTCAAAAGTTCCCATCAGCCTCAAGAAGGGCAAAACACAATATGAGGGAGAATGTGAGGCTGCCCATCTCATTATCTATGTTTACTTTGGAGGTGGCAAGGGGAAAGGGTGCAGCTCTGCTTGACTTGCAGTGGGATTTGTTTTGGAGTTGAGAGATACATTAGGATATGAATTTATCATGCTGTCTTACTTATCTGGTGATGAAGGGTTAGATCCTTTAATTGGGTGGTTGAAGTATCATTTGTTCTGTGAAAGAAAAGGAGATTAAAGGGGATTGGATCTTTCATGGCTGAAAATGCTAGACACATATCTTCATGAATTAGTCTACAAGAAACATAGTACAGAGAGAGGGCAACCTGTCTTTCATGAAAACTAAGATTTTTGAGGCTACTGATGTTTTTAGTTACAAATCTCTGATGTCTCTCAAGTTGAGTGATATGTTTAGACAAATACAGGCCAAAAGGTGCATTATATTCAGTAACGGGTCTGATGAGATATGAGTAAAGGAGAATTAAAAATTCTTTGGATTTAGTGGAGATGCCTTTGGAAATTTGATAAAACACAGAAATAGGTCATCAGATGGTTAAATAGTAGGGCAGATCAACAAGAGTGACTAGACCCCTTACAACAGTGTCTGAGTTGAGAAGTGTATCACCTGTATGGTATGTGAAGATGTTTTGTTAACCATAATGAGTTATGCTAGACTTTTTCACATTTAATTTGAGACCGTTGTCCTTGTACCTATTGTTACCATGGTCTAACTTATGTTGTAGCAATTATGATTTACAGTCATATGCAAACTTAGACAACCAGCCAGAACTGTTGACATGAAGGTCTGAGAAATAGATGTCAAACAGCAGAGAGCTAAATACTGAGCCCTGTGATACACCACTGGTAAATTTTATGCTTTTAGAAGTGGCACCTGCAACTCTAACCACATGTGCTCTTTCAGACAATCAGTTAGCTATCCATTATACAATATAAGGAGTTATATTCAAATTTACAAGTATGCCAGTAATGTCTGCATGATGAATAGTGTCAAATGCCTTGAACTGGTCCTAATATACTGCTCTTCACTGCTTCTGTTACTTTTCAAGGAAATTAATGAGGTTGAAGAGCAGGCCATTACTTTGACAAAGATGAATTGATGAGTGTCCACAATTAAGAGATTTCCAATACCCAGCTGAATTATTTTTGAGGTAATATGTTCCATAGCTTTACAAAGGAGGAAAGTGAGATCAATGAGACTTTTAGTTATCAGGGTCTATGTTTGGGCCACCCTTGTTTAAAGGCATTACAAAGGCTGTTATCCAAGCTTCAGAAATGTAACCAGTGGAGAGGCATGGGTTAAAGAAGTTAAGTATGGGGTTCAGATAGGCTAAATTTCATACAAATAATCAGGCAACCTGGAATATTATCAGGACCTATGGATGAAACATTCTTACATTTTGAGGGAGCAAAGAGTTATTCACCTGAATGGGCCTTCTCCCTTACTCTAAATGGTCAGTCCAGAGTTGGTCTCTCCTTTCCAGCCCCTCTCTCTGACTCCTCCAGTTCCAGGATCACTAATCAATCACAGATCATCTGTGTAATAGAAAGGGGGAACATCTCTCTGTCCGAAGAGGAGTCATTAGAGTTTTATTTTCTTCAGTTCACAACATTCAGCCTAGTATTGGCTTTTCGTCAGCTCATAACTTTGTCAGTGATATTCTTTTGCATAGATCACAAACAATTGTACAGAAATCTGCTTGTTTAAATTATTATTAATATGCTATATAACTAAATGGTTTCTATTCACATAATATTGAAATATAGAGCAATGAACAACATTTGTTTCAATTTTTAAACTGTCATTTCGATTTTGAAGTTGTTCTGAAACCTTCAAATCCATTTCCATATGTACTGCTTAAAATGATGAATATAAATTATGGCAAAAAGAATGCTGCAATTGCTGAAGAAAATGTTTATGTAATTTTGTAATGTCCTGAAGCTAATGTCTAAAAGCTTTAGAAAATATGTGGCCACTATTGTTATGTAAGTTAAACTACTAGAAAACAAATGGTGTGTTGTGTCGGTGCAGCCAACCTTTGGGCAGAGGTTTATCCTATGAGCAAGCTTCTCACTTTGTATACTTCCAGAAGGTTTCTTGTTATAGCCACCTAGAAGGAAATTTCACCAAGGGGTAACACTGAAGTGAGGTAATTTTTTTTTTCCCAGAGTACTGAGTAGTTGATTGGTCTTTTGAGAAATGCTTATGAAATATCATATGATTTGTTCATAAAGCTATTTAAAATAAGTTTCTCATTGCTGATTTACTATACAGCCCTTAAGATAGAATGAAACCCGGCTTGAAAAGGGGTTCATATTTTTTTCATTTGACTCATTTTTATTTGATGCAGTCAGACAGCTGAATCATGTGTAATAAAAAAAGGGTTGAATATCATGACTGTTATTTGGTATCCATACAATCCTGCATGCTGAAATGAGTACCTTCTGTGTTTTTCATGTATATTTTATTGGGGTCTTGTGTGCAGCTGAGAAATCATGCCTTGTCAAAAGTGAAGAGAGCAATCTTTCAGTCTTGATGATTTGTTTTAAATGTGTTATACCCAAACTGGCCTAATGGAAATGCTATACTGACATGACTTTATTTTTCAGCCTTTTCTTTCTCCCACTGTGGATTTCTTATCTTCATAATATGACATGTTTTAGGTAATATGTTTTCAAGTGCTGTTTGCATTTCTTTGAAGTAGCAGTAAAGTGAATCACTGATTATTCAGAATGTTGCTGGAAACAGTTTCATTTCACTTCTTTCAATGTTTTGAATGGCTTGCCTTAAATATAAGTTGATAAAACATGGTACATCTAAAGAACCCCCCCCCATCATCCACCATAGTATAAAGCAAAGTTGAGATATTGTTGTTGACATGTTTGTTTTTTTTTTCTGACTAATAGATCACTCTGACAAAACTACTTTTGCATACTTTCATCAGATTCATAGTAGTGTCTGTGCTAGACACCCACATATGTCATGCAAGTTTTGACAAATTTCTACATAAAATAGAAAGACAGATAAATAGAAAGATGGATGGTTACATAGACAAATCGATAGACGGATAGACATACAAACAGATGGAGGGCTAAACGTTCCATTTCATAACAAGGTAGCCAGACAGACAAAAATTATTTTTATTTTCTTGGCTCTAGCATGTTCTAACTATCTTTTCATTTTATTTTAACTTTACAGTTACTGCAGTTTCATTTTTACACCACTCAAATACCATTATCTTAGGGCACACTAAAAAGAAATGTCCTGAGTTTTCTCCTAGTCAGTATGGTTATTCATTATGCAGTGCTTCAGCTGTGTACATAGCTTTTGCATTGTTACGTACACTGCTCAGTTATAAAATATTTACTCATATTGTCTTTTTAACTGTTGTCATAACAGCATAGTACAACCTTAGTATAGATGAAGGGTGCCATGCTATATCATAGTTTTATTGCCTTCTTTGTAGGACAGTCCTGTGAAATTTCTTTAGCTCCATGAGTGTTAACAATAATAAAAATGCAATAAAAAAGCAAATAAAAATAAATAAAAAACACTTGTAAAAACCTTATTTCGAAAATAAAGCGAAAATGTCTTGAAATGTAATCTGTAAGTGCATATATCATGAAGAGCTGAATTAGTGCATGTATAGTAATACGTGTTCCTCACGCTGCATGAATTAAGGTTTTATTTTCAGCTTGAGCACATATCTCTTGTAGCCTATGAGCTGCACACATTGTATATTCTGAATGTACTGGCTACAACACACATAAGGCTTTTTATTTGCATCTGCACATGTATCCTATTCGCTGTTGTTAATAAGCTGGCTGCCCACTGTCTATCAGTATTACGGCTTTAATATAACCATTTTTAATATGTGCTGTTTATATAACCTTGCAGATTTATTACAATGCCATTTTATTACTTCTATTTTTCCACGATTGTAATTCATTTTCACTGTTATTTTATTATTTTCGTTCAATGTAATAGTGCTGCTCGTTATTCTTTGTTATCTGTTATATATTAATATTTTCTTTGTATGTAATTATTGTGGAGCTTTTCTCTCCGGGCCTCCACTGAAAATGGGCTCGTTCGAGGCCCAGTGGACTTTCCCGGTTAGTAAATACAATAAATGAATAATAAATAACTTGTCAGATAATACTGTAGGTGGATTTTTCTTGTTTCATATACAGAGAATTACTGAAAGCAAGATGAATATTAGATGTCCATTTCTGTACAAGCACTGTAATAACTGTTACCCATAACCATGTCTTTGTCATGCATTTTTTTAAATCTTTCCCTCCTATACATAATTTTCTTTGGAGAGGATGTCCCTTCTTTTATGTTTTTATTTATTTATTTTACATTTTTTCTACTTCCATATTTGCCACTACTATGAAACGTAATCAAAAAGTTTTTAATATTCTGATTGCTTTTACAATACATGGCCAGAGTGTATTTTTGCATTCCCATATCACATTTCCACTTAAATACTCTAGTTTTTGAAAGCTATTACATTTTGTCACTATGTTTAATTTGCAGCCATATGATTTGTGTACTCTATAACACTAGTGATTTTAATGTTTTTGCCTTGGTACTTCTTAAAAAGGGTACTGTGGAAATATATGGACTTGATTCTGTGATAAATCTGCATTCTTGTTGCTTTATTCAACAACTATCGCATACTATTGTACATACTTTTCTCATTGTGTTAACATTATTTCTACAAACTGACCTGGGAGCTGCTATGATTGCTTAGTATATTATTTTCTCATTTAACCTTCACAATGCAATATTTACATGCAGAGTGTTCTATTTTATTTACTCGTTATATAGTGATATTTCAATTTTATTGCCCTTTTGCCTAAATATGAAGGACAGTAAGTTTAGGCAACAAAGTCTTGTAAAGATATTTGTATTGACAGGACTACACTGATGAATAAGGGAAAACAAAAATAAATTAAATCGATAATTTGCCACTAAGGCATCATTTATGTGACTACTCTCTCTTGCTGAAACATTATAATTTGTAAATTAAGCAGACTCACACAAATGCAAATTTAGGCTGACACAACTGAAAATAAGACATCACATTTTTACTGACTTTTTTGGGCAAATTCCATAGGAACCAAATCATTATGTGGAGTAAGACAGAGTTTGTACATACTTATCTACAACCATCTTTTACTTAAATACAATAATCTGTTAATCTGTTTGAAGAGAAATGCTTTGTGGTCTAAGCAAAAAGGAAGACATGCTAGTTAAAAAAAAGATCCAAAAAAGTGATGTATGTTCAGTGCCACAGGAATGAATTCAGATACAAATCCCATGGGACTAATTTGCTATTCAGGGGACACATGGGCATCCATCTCAATGAATGCGAATGAAGTCCCTAATCAAATGAAAACACTGAAGGATTTCTCACTGGGCCTGCAATGACACGTGCTGCTTTTCATCTCTCAGACCCTTGAGCTTTGGTGGTCTGGTCAACCTTCTGTGGTTACACATGTCTGTAGGGCAGTTTGATTGCTCCCATCAATGTGAGCTCTTTGTTAGGCTTTCTTCAGCCTCTTGATGATCAGTTCATTAAGGCTCTAGTCTGAAAGAAAGTCAAATGCTTAGATTTAATGTCTGGCACATACCCAACAAACTTTATTATGCTTTCCTTCTAGTCTGAATTACAACATCACAGCAAGATATTGGGGATCCTTTACATATTTAATGACATAAACACATCGCACAATATGGAGACTGCTGTTTCTGTCTCTCTCTCTCTCTCTGTCTCTCTCTCTCTGAGAAGCATAACAAAGCCATTGAAAAGTCATTCACACTATTTCACTGGTAACACTAGCACATTTCTGTTTTGGAAATGCTTGACATTAAATAAAAAGACAGTGTGAAATGTTGGAAAGTACAAATAAGTGTTCTGTTTTCAGGGACTTGTACAAACTACAAATGTAGTATTTGGTCAGGTAGTGTCTGAAATGTTTCAGAAAAGTCTATAAATTCTATAAAGTCTATAAATTCATCTAATTTGTTTTTTAGTTCTTTTTGTGAACTGCCATATAAAAGGTCACTATGGAGTCTGTAGTATCCAGTTATTAAATGGCGTTCTCTTTTTGCTTGTGTGAAATATATGGAGCTTACTGCTACACATGCCCACTTGACTTGGACTTATTTTACAAACATAAAATAAACATTCTGTCAGAAGAAGACTTGTGGGTAAATAAGTCTATATAAGTATTGTAGCTGTCACATATCCAGCTGTCCCTCTGTTTATCCTGTTACCCTACTCCACCTTTCCATCTGCCCCAGGCACTTGAATTTATCTTTTGATGTACTTTTCACAAAGTCTCCTGCCAGGGCACGCTGCCTTTTGAGTCACAATGAGAACCTGAAAATGACTAAATTAGGAAGACTTTTCACAATGAAAATGTTTTCTGCATTCTTCTCCACTCATTGTGAAAGTAACTGAATATTTATCATATGAGGCTGCTTGGAGGCACATTGTTCCCTGCATTTGAGACTCAGTCCTGTTGTTGAACAATGTAATATAAAGAGACTCTTGGTCATGTGTGTGTGGAACATGTAATGCACATACAGGGTATTCACAACAGTTTAGTGTTTAATGACTACACTAGAAAAGAGAAATAGCTGTCGGTTGTAATCACTGCTTTGATTACATGCCAGACACAGCAGGACAACATATGAATAAGGATATTTGGAAAGTATGCCTTGAAATGCTACATCTCTTATTGTTTCAGGCATTTATTTTAGTTTTTTATGTTATGAATAAGGGATTAATTATCATCTCATTGCAGTGAGCAGAAGTCATTGGCATCATGTAACACTGATGCATGGAAAAAAATGAAATCAGTATGAATGTGTATCTATATCTATACATACACATATATATATATATATATATATATATATATATATATACACACACACACACACACACACACACACACACACACACACACACACACACACACACACACGTGTGTGTGTCTATGTGTATATGAAGAAAAAAGCTGGCATTTGAGGTACAGAATGTAAATGGCTAGACTAATAAAACTAGTAAGTTGAAGGCAGCTGTATTAAAGTCACTATTGTAATACAGATTGTCTGCTGCATCCAGCCTTTTGCTTGCACCACACATTGGATTTAGGCAAAATATTGGTGGGTATGACAACTATTTTATTAAATGAGCAGAACAGATAAAAAAAAGTTTCCCCTAGTCTCCAACCTCTGCCTTTGTTTTTTTTAACACTGTTTCTTTAACCATTACATCAGTGAGTCTTTGCCAGCTGCTTAAGGCAAATGTATATTTGTAGTTGTTGCTTTGTTGCTGCAGTGGGTATACAGATTGCTTATAGCTATAGCTTGTGTGTGGTTAATGCTACATTCTGCAGATGAAATACACAGTCAGTAGCATTTGCTGTCAACCATTAATGCTCATGGCATTGTTAGTTGGCAATGAATGCCTCAGCTGTTGGATGGTTATGTGTTTTTGAGATAAATGCCTTTTTGCAGCTTTTTCAAACCATTTTGACTTTGTTCATGCTGCATCGAGAATTACAAGAATTGTAGAGCTGTGCTGTTGGTATAGACAGATAAAGCCCTGACTATGGCCAAGCTGATGCAGATTCAGTTTAAGGCTCAAGCGACTGACAGAACAGCAGGGAAGGGATGGGCATGCCCATCTCAGGTGGGAGGGAGCTTGTTGATACAGTTCCTAAGAGAAAGCATGACACAAACAGGGGAGTTGCCCATGGATGTAATCAATGAGCGTGGAGTGGTGGGGAAATGGAGAGGGTAGATCTTAAACAAAACAGACAAGATAAGGCCCCATGAGATCCTCAATGTTCAAAGCCAGCCCCAAAAAACATGGAGTATATCCACAGGGGTTGAGAAGTAGCTGGCAGACCAAGCATAGAGATTCGGTACTGGAGGTCGGGCCAGTAACAATGATGTCCAAAGGGACCAAAAAAAACAGAATTGCAAGAGTTTTAAAGACACATAGGAAGTCTAAAGTAGAAAGCGAGATAAGGAAAACAGGAATGGTAGCTTCTGATGTGCATTTACAACTGCA